>NW_008613301.1:0-18086 GCF_000691845.1 Merops nubicus | reverse complement strand
TCCTGCTGATGAACTTCGATGCAGAGCCATCAAAGCAAATACTGTGCTGTGCTTCTGAAGGATTTATGAACAAAACCTGTCACCAACCTTTCTTACTCATGAGATGGACTTAGACATTACCTGAACACATTAGTTCACTGGGTTGCTCGTAGTGCAGAGATCACAGATGTCATCATTTTCTGTCACATTCAGGAACACAGTGATTAGAGAATGCTCTTATTCATGATGTTTAAGGAGAATCAGCTTGCTTGCTTCCTCTTATGTCTCATTTTAGAAGAGTAACTTCTTGGGAACAGCAGGCATTCTTCAGGTCAGTCAGGATGAAAGCTTTACTTTTAAAAGCCAGGTATTTATGAAATAAGGTCTAGAGAGTGCCTGTCCACTGCAAAGAAAGTCTGTCTGTATTGGAAGGCAAGACTTGTGCTGAGCTAGCATTAACCCAGGGCTGGAGAAACAGAAAAATCATTATTGCAACACCAGTGAAAGTACAGATAATGCTTTAAATTCTGCTGTAAACCTTTCTGACTTCCCGAGTGTAACGCTAAATCATGTTATTTACTGCACAGTTCATGTTTTTCATTATCAGTGGCTGTTTGGGATCTGGTTGCATTATAATTTAATATGAGATGATTAAAGAGATGTGACTTAGAGCTTCTCAGAAACCGTGTCCAGAAAACATGGGTGCCTAAATTAGGCTGTATGGGTTTTTTTTGTCTAGTTGAATGAGATGATACTGAGCAGATCACACTTGTTACACGGATAAAACTTGCACTTTTGCTGATGCAGTGTGCTCATTCACCAGTTTTGAGTTGATCAGGGAAATTACACCTGGATGTACTTCTATCAAGAAGCCAGTTGAATATCACTATGATAAGGTCCCAGACTTGTTTCTTACAGGGTATTCTGAGGCACCTTATCTTGCTCTCTGTTTGAAACTGTTAATACAGTATGAAATACTTAAACTTTTGGTTGGTCAGAGACAGCAAAACAAGTCGGTGGCCCTGACTACCAGTAAGGGGCTCTGCTCCAGGTCTGAAGGGGGATGGAGTGTAGAAGGGGGCATCTCACTTCAGGGATGTGTGTCGTGTCTGAAGTCTGCTTTTTTGCAAGAGACTCGTTGTGATAGGCAGCCAATGCTAGAAGAGGAATTACATCTGTGAGTCCTCAACAGCATCTCCTTTCTGCACACCTAACCTTTCTTGAGGAGTCATGTTTCTCACTGGCTGGCTTGGGTAGCTCCTGCACGATGTGCTGGCTTCCCGAATTCTGTTCCTGGGCACCCTATGGAAGGGAGCCCCAACTCCCCAAACACCAAAGAACTGGACACCGCAGTGCTGTTGATTAAAACGATGTGGAAATGAGGCATTTCCCAGCACTAGGGAATTAAGCGGCATCAAGTTGCTTCTGCGTCATTTATCTTGATTTCCAGCAGGGTTGTGGTGCATAAGTGCAAATACTGATTTTAAATGGCTTTGTCTGCTCGGACTAGAAGTTTATACAGATGTAGGAATGTCAATAATTTTCCAGTTGAGAAACACCGTGCAGTTAAACTGTTCCATTAACTTCTGGTGCAGTAGTTACTAATTTCACATGCAGCGAGGTAACACAAAGAGTCAGTGCAGAACAACCACCGTGTTACCTGCTTTTAAAATTAAAATCCTGCAGTGTATTGTGTGCAGGTCTGTGTGTGTCATTAGAAACAGGGCTTCAAAGGACTGTGAGAAATCATCTGGCTGGCGGCCCTGACCCAAGGCACTCACCTGTCAGGAATCGTTTAGGTAGTTATGTAAGTGTCCCTGTAAATCTCTAGTGGTGGAGATTTTGTAGCTACTGCCATAAGTGATGTGTTTTACTGCTCATCTGTCCCAATGACCAGATTTTATGTCAAAATTTCTTCTGTTGCAATTTTGAGCTAATTACTCTTCTCACTGAGCATAGGAAGACTTTATTTCTTTCCTCTGTATGAAAGCTTGTCATATTTCTTCATAGTCTTTTCTAGACTGCATAACCCTGATTTTTTCTTGAATTTGATGAGAAATCTGAAAGAATTCTACTACCTTCACATTAATCTAAATTGCTCTTGACTCAGAATTGGATACAGTATTGCAGCTAAAAGTCTTACCTGTATTGACTGGAAATTAAAGCTTAGGTGTAAAACATGCAAGAGGCTGTTTATTCATCATGTTGTAAAACTGTTGCAAATTCATGCAGGTGAGATACTGAGTCATGTTCAAGTTTATGTTTACTGTAATCCCAATAAACTTTCTGGAGGAGCTGACACCCTGTCGTACTATTTGTTTTGGAGCTTGGTAGTTGATTCTTCCTACATGTAATGCTTCATCATTTTTATTTCAAATCATTGGTGTTGATAAACTGAAAATTTCTGCTGTCCTCTAGAGCTTTCAGTTCCTACCTTGGAGTGTCTCAGTTTTTGTGTCCTGTAATAGCATCAGCATCATGTGAATAATAGAAAGTTTTGGAATCACATAGGCTACCATAGAATTGCCAAATACATTATTCTTGGTAATTTCATGTTTTAAAATGGGCTTAAGGGGAGGATTGGAGAGAAGTGCATTGGGAGGTGCTGACACATGGGAACCACATCTGATTCTTAAAAGCCTGAGATTATGAGAAGGCCCAACACATGCATCCCATATCCTTAGGCTATATGGCAGGCACCACTGGGCTGCTTGTCAGAGATACAATATGTTCTGGCCATGGGGTTCACAACAAAGATCCATTTCTCGCTGCATTTGTTTTCAGGGCTATAAATAAACTATTGATACTTAAGTATGCAATGCAGCTTTTTGGCCAGTTGTGCCACCCATTATAAAGATTAGAAGAAATTACATTGTTATGAAACTGGTATCTGAAACACAAGGTCCACATTAGCACATCTGCTTTTCCCTTTACACAGCACTTACCAGTAAGAAAACTGGGGACATGTAATGATTCCTACTGCCAGTTCTATGCCAGCGCTTTGGGGTTTTTTCCTAGAAACTGAACTTAAGTTGATTTGGACTAAAATTCTCTTCTTTCTTCGTAGGCATCACACTTTTATTGTATTACCCACCTACGCTGCAGAAGACTCCCAAGACAATTGCTCCCCGTGCAGGTGACCTCAGAGGGATCCTGCACTGCCCTTCCCTGGAAGACATGCAACTGCCTTGCTCCAGATGGCTGCCTGGACACACTCCCATACTGGCAGTATGGCTATATTTTTAGCACTCAGAGACTTTAAGCAGGACCATCCCTTACTACAGGGAGTACCACTTGGCCACCTAATTCTATCAAGTTTTCCAAATTAGAGAAAGGAAAAGATTTTAAAATGCTGCAGGCAGTATGCCGAGTTCCATAGTCCCACTGTACATAATGTACCTTGTACAGACCTCTTTCATGTTTGTTTACTTTTAGGATAAAAAAGAATTTCCAGTCTTAGAGTCCCTAGCTTCTGAAGAATGAAAAAAAGCAGTGATGTGATCTGCGTGCTTTATGGAGTTGGGAGTTTTATAGTTGGTTTTAAGTCACATGTAAGTGATGACAATATCTGTGCTTCTGCCTTCAAAATAGGTCTTTTGATGCACTAGAATGTCACGTTGATATTTTTCAACATATACTACACTGATGTTGTACATAAATTTATCAGTAAGGTTTTTTCATGCATGGTCTAATATTTAGCAGGTAGGACTAAACACAGTGTTGAGGTTCAGAAGAGGTGTTAGAATGAACAGAGATTTCTAAAGGTTGTCATGTTATGAACTTTGTTTCCCTCAGTATCAGCTTCTAATGAGAAGGTGTTTTAGGCTTAAGAAAGCCTCAGAACTACTGAAGAGTGCTGACCTGTAGCAGGCAAACTTTTCATCTATAATACATAAAAGATCAGAACTTCCTTCTATAGAAGCTATGCCAAGTATGCAACTGGGAATAGAAAACTAGCTGATGAATGTGTTGTTAAAAGACATCTAACTTAAACTTCCCAAAGTTGTTAATTAGAGATTAGGCTGCAATTAAAAGCATAGTTGCTATCCTGAATTTAAAAGATTTAGAAAGACATGAAGACAATTGCCCTTATAGCAAAACCTTGATATTCTGAAGCATAATGCATATTTTATGTGTTAGTTCATCACATCTTTGGTCAGAAACCCCGTTGCTACAATTGAACAAATTGTCAAACAAAGATTAGCCTAAGACATGGTCAGTGAAATGGAAATGTGGATAGATAGTGGCCCATATAATAGACTTGGCAAAGATATTTTAGATATAATAACTTTTAACATTTTCTTTGTCTCACAGTGCATTTAATTGAGAACAACATCTCTTGATATTATAATAGTTAATGAAAGTAACTTGGAAAACACTCTTATATTTAAGAATTAAGGTTTAACTATCAGAGATGGGGGCAAACATTATGGGGTAAATGCACACAGTTTTGCAGCAAAGCATGATGTAAAAAGCTGGTACCAGCTAGCAATCAGAATTAATATACCAGAGAAAAGTAGATCTTGGATATTCTCCCTGTCCTCAGCAAACCATAGGTTTGGTTCTTTTACAGATTTATCTTAACTAGTGTATCTCTGTAAAAGTTCCTTGCTTGAATAATTTTTGTTGAAGGAGCTGCTTGTTGGACGTAACTACAGATGGAAGGAGCAATATACTAGCAACAGGGCTAGGTTTATGATAGGTGCTAGATGAAAATAACACTTTGATTGCAAATCCATAAGGGAGTGTTGCCAGTTTCATATTTGTTGCAAGAATTTATTGCTAATTTGTTTTCTGTATTAATACGAAAATATGGTGACACTTCACATCCTCCATAGCAATTTATTAAAACCTGCACTTTTAAACTGGGATCTCTGTCAAATGTAACAGATTGAATAATTGACATGTCCCAACTTTAAGATCTAAAATACAGAAGTGCAAAGAAGTTTAGTTCAGCATAGTTCTATATCCAAACTTCAAAAATGGTCTCAGACATTGAAATACAAACTCCTTTCAGTACCAATGAAGTTTGTATTCCCAATGGCTTTTTTTTTTCCAGAAGAGCTCAAACCTTGGTCAGCATTTTTTATTATCACCCCTGACTGGGAAGCAGGAAGCAAAGCTACTTGTGTTTGATGTTTTGAACATGAATCTTAAGTAGCAAAGATGTATCACCACCTTCCTGAGTTTTAGTGTATAAAGACGGTGATGCATGACACATGTATAGTGCATATATACAAATATGTGTCATATACATATACACACTCCATGTATATATAAATGTATATAATGTACCTGTAAGGGCCAAAATAAGGTTAAAGGGCCAAGCCAAATCAGAATTCATGAACTAAGAATTGGATATGCCACACATTAAAATGGAATCTGACATAATAGATGTGCTTTTACTGTTCTCACTTTCAATAGTGGGGAAAAAAAAAAAATCAGTAGTTTACTATTTGAAGATATTCCTAGTTCTAAAATTACTTCTATTTGCAACCAAAAATGCAGTAGCCGTTTTTTTTTGCAAAAACATTAGGTAAAATATTGGAGGCCAGATAAATTACTATAATTATGATAATACATTTGTGGAACTGAATTATAAAACTAGTAGTCCTTCATACAACCTTAAGAAAAAAAAGCTTTAAAAAAAACCTTTTGCCTTTGTAGAAAAGCATATTGGCAGTGTGCATAAAGAAAATATAGTAAGTCCATTTGGAGCTCAAGCTATACAGAAGTCAATATGTGCTAGTAATTCTCTGTGCTGGCTTGTTGGATATTGCACTTTACATCTGGGACACTCAAGAAAGCTTTCATCAAGAATGCTTGAATGTTTCAGGGTAGGACTGCTGTTATACATGGTGAGCTTCTCTTCAAATGCTGCTGGCAGGTCATCTTGTTGTGCCATATGTCCAGATTCCTGAAGTTTCTGGAAAATGAGAAGCTTCAGTGTAAGATTTGGACAGGCATGCACCAATAAATACTGTAGAAAAAAAACACTAAGGTTTGATGACACACCAGCCTTGAGTGTGTTGAGCACTAAGGGCAGATTTTTAACCACAGCTAAATGCAGTTATGCTACTTGTGTTAATAACAGAGGATTGAACAATTCTAACACCACGTTTAAATTAGATGCAGGTAGCTTTTCTGCTGACTACTTAAGACAGTTTTCCCAAAATGGGGTATCCCTCCCCAGCCACCTTCCTAGCCATTCACACACTACCTTTCCTCAGTAACACGATGTCTCAGTCCCTGCTATACAGAATGTTGCCTAGTTATCTTCCCACAAAACTATGCCATTGTTTTCTCTTCTCTTGATCCTACGTGTGAAGTTTCTGTGCATGAAAGCTCTCCCTAACTGTAAAAGCTGTCCATTTGACAGCTCCAACTTCCCTGCTCTGCCTGAACTCCTGCTTTCCTCCCAGCAGATAGAAGGATTTCCAGTGGCCTCCCCTAGCAGCAGCAACTTCAATCCCAGCCAGCGAAGCTCTCCTGGGGCAACACATGAGTGAAGAACATCAGTACCTCAAGATGCATTCCATTCCCTTCCTCATTTGAAAAGGCTTCCAAGCTGCATACAGTCAAGGAGAGCAGCCTGGCAGTCACAGAATTCCCCTCATCTGCAACTTGTTAGGAGCTTCTGCATTTATCTTCTCTGTAAAAAATCACAGTGGCCCCAGACCTGATCTAATGAAGGATGCAGGTATCCGATTTCCATTTCGCACGTGACTTAAGTCCAAGAACTGCAGTTTTGACAGTCCTGTTCAGCTATCACCTAATCTATCCCAGCCAGCGAAGCTCTCCTAAGGGCAACACATGAGTGAAGAACATCAGTACCTCAAGATGCATTCCATTCCCTTCCTCATTTGAAAAGGCTTCCAAGCTGCATACAGTCAAGGAGAGCAGCCTGGCAGTCACAGAATTCCCCTCATCTGCAACTTGTTAGGAGCTTCTGCATTTATCTTCTCTGTAAAAAATCACAGTGGCCCCAGACCTGATCTAATGAAGGACGCAGGTATCCGATTTCCATTTCACACGTTACTTAAGTCCAGAACCGCAGTTTTGACAGTCCTGTTCAGCTATTACCTAATCTTACAAGACACCTTAGAATAGAATTCCAGAGGCACCAGCAGTCAAAATGCCTTTCTGCCTAAGACCAGGGCAATCCTGGGTACAACAGAGCAAAACTGATCAATGGCTTGCTTAATCTGGGGTTCAAATCTAGGTGGCTTTCTGTGGGCTCACATAAGCAGCAAGCAGACTGCAGTCCTCACCATGTAACAAGTTTCCTTTTTTGTTGTGGTAGGGAGCTTGTGTTTTTGGAAATAGAAAACCCAGGTTTTAATGGCCCAACCCATCCTGTCTCAGATGGAGGCAGGGGAGGAATTCACTTTATTTAAGGATTGTATTCTGTTCACTATCAGCAAGTCTAAGTAGTGGCACACTGCAACTTTACCATTGTGCAACAGACACAAGTAGGTAACATGCTGAGATACAAAATACAGTTCTGTTCCCTGCTCAGCCACCTGACTGTTATGGATCTCTTTCTGCAGTGCTAGTTTTCCATGAATGCTCTAGAGAAAACTGATGCCTAGCTAGTTGACATAGGGTTCTGCACCTTGGGGCCACATCCATAACAAATGCAAGGACCTACACTGCGTATCTGATGACATTAACAGAAGACTCATTATGCCTGAAATAAAAGATCCCCAAGTGAAGAGGTGCACATTTATGCAAAATCCCTGCCTAAATCCACCTGCAGATTATTCAGTACCTACCAGAGGTTCCAGACAGGTTATTTGCTCCCTGGCCTTGCGCAGTTCCTTGAGGGCTTTGTTTAATTGATGCTGCAAGTTCTGGCGATCGAGCTTTTCATTCTCAAAGTCTGTGGTACATATCTGGATCTGGCAACCCCCCAAAGTGAAAATTAAAGAATTAAAGTCATAAGTAAGAGTTGGGGGTGGCAGCATGGGGAGAGAAATGTTTCCCCTTTATGTATTTAAAGTAAGTTTTACAATGCAATCATATCCCAAGATGGATTTTTAAAACAAAATAAACCCCAAAACTAAACAAATTAAAAAAAACCAAACAATTGTTGCTTTCATTAGTGAAATTCCTACATGCCCAGTTATGAAAATCTTCTCCCTTAGTAGAGGTGGAGTTTGAAGTTGTTTGACTGGAGGGTACTTCAAGCTATCTTGCAGTCTTAAACTGAACATTTTATAGGAAATTATATAGTGCGAGTTCTCATTAAAAATGCCAGTTTCTTGTAGCAAGATAATTTGGACAAGCTATGGCTAACACTGTACAGCCAAGCTCAGCAAGTAAATTTAACATTTTCCCCAGTAACATTTTTTCAAGTACGTTCTTACAGATCTTATTGATAAAGCAGATGGAAAAAGATATCATTGCAATTATTTGTAACTTTATCAAGAACTTTATACAAAACTTCAAGGAGCTGCTTCATTTTAGGATGTTTCCCATACCTCATCTGAGACCGTACAGCTGAGCAAGTGATAGTGGAGAAAACAGCATTAGTGTTGATCATGTTCTTATTTGTAAAAGGTTACAGATTTTCCTCTTGACAGACATGTCAAAATTTTTAGAAGCATCAAGCGATTATTCATTTGAATAGTCAAGTTTAATGTTACATTATTTAATATACTACTCATTTGTAAATTTGAAGTTAGTCTAGAAAGCCTTTGTATTAAGTATCAGCATCTTAGCATATAATTGGGTACCTGTTGTTCCAACAAAGCTATCCTAGTGTGTTCCTCCTGCTGTGTGAGCAACGATTTACGAAGAAGTTGCACCTAACAAGGAAGAAAAGCATTTGTATATGGAAGTTGTTTGTTACAACAGTTAATAAGCTTAACAAATAATGAATCTAAAAAAGGGAAGTAAGTAAACTTTTGTATTCCAACACCAACATAAAATGTGCAGCTGTTATGCAACAAGAAATACCTGTACTTCCCTGGGAAAAACCCCAGGGAAACATCATTATTGCAATGAGCAGGAGGAATGCAGAATGATGTTATAGTTCAAAAAAATCAAAGTGAACTTTCCTAGTTGATTGCCAGAATGTGGACAAAAATATACACTCAAGACCTACGTTTGCCCTAATGTGCCAAGATGTTCAGAAAAAACAAGCAATGCAATTTTTTTTTTTTAATAGAAGTGAACAAGTTTAAGACTCATGAAGTGCTGAACTGTGATGGAGTAACTAACAGAGCACATTTATATGTATGCATTTATCAGCATATATCAACTTTTACAGTGAGTGCTGCTGTTCAGCTGAAAAAAAAAAAAAATAGCAACACCTTTTAATCATTATTAACCAGTAAGAACCAGTTTATGTTTAGGGAGCTAAATTGCTATTCTGGTTTTAGCCTACTTTGGTACCTAGTACATTTTATTGTTATGTTTCAAATTTTAGTAATATATTCTTTGTTATTGACCTCAAACTTCTCCAAGTAGCAAGTTATCTTATTTGGATGCTCTGAGGACAGCCCTTCACGGAGGACTTCCCAGTTTCTCTTCAGCAGATATATGGCCATGATTTAATATCCAGAAGAACCAAGAGATATTTTGATGGTTTTTTTTTTTTTTTTTTTTCTGATTGGTCATTTTTGTTCTGTGTGGGTTTTTTTATTATTTTGTTAGTGTCACCAATTCCAAGAAATCACTAACTCTTCACGTAGAGGAGGTGCCAAAATCTTCATGAGTATTCCAAACTTAAGGAGGTAAGCACCGAATATTTTAAAATACAAACATATTGTGCATGCATGTCTTCCCCACCTCTGATCAGCCAGAGCGGTTAAAGTCACTGAACAATTGCAAACAACTAGAATCTGATACAAAAGCAACATAACAGATCCAGCAACAGTGGAAACAATGCTCATTGAACAGCCTGCCTGACGGGAGCTTCTTAGGCATTACAGGGAATTGCAGAACTCTTCTCAGTGGTTTCTACCATAGCTCTCTTCAAGACAGCCTGTCCCTTCCCTTGCTTATCTGATCATTGCTTTCTAGTACTCAGGTGTGCCTGTGTAGTTCTTATCTGTAGCATCATATAAGGAACCAAATGCAGGAACTCACCTGAAAACAACCAAATAAAACCCAGCTCCACAGCCACAGTGGTTGGCAGGGACACTATCCAGAGTCATAACTGCTTATCCAGTAGGTATGAAACCACGAGCTCATGTGTGTATTTGTACCAGACAGATGACTGGCAAATATCAGTGATATTCCACAGTCAGGACAACATGATAAAATAGCCTGCAGAGACTTGAATATTCACCTTTCCTGTTCTTATTTACGATTAACCTTGAGGATGAACTATATTAGAATCAAATAAGTATTCTCTCAGTTTTCCCTCTTGTATCCCATGAGACCCAGGAAATAATCAAACAAGTTCCTTGTTTCAACAAGGAAGTTTCACAGAGTTTAGATTTTGATTCAAATCAATATATTAAAGAAAGAATTCCATTTCAACCACAAGGATGTGACTCTAGATATACGCAAAGAACAGTTACCAGAACAATTGAGAGATGGTCTGTTCTGATGAACTATGAGTTTCAGCTCTCTGGATTCTTTGCTAATGATCTTAAATCTCCAAATGCATCCCCTTACCTGACATAAAAGATCTTCAGACTTTCTCTTTTCTTCTCTGAGCTGTCCTTTAATACTTTCATTTTCTTGTTTTAGTCTCTGCACTTTCTCTCCTATTATTTTATTTTCATTTTCTAGAGTCTTCATTTCAACAACCTGTTGCGACTGCAGTAAGGCATTTAAACTTGTTATTTCTCGCTGCGTTTCTTCATACTTCTTCTTGTATTCATTCAGTTCAGATCTCAGCTGGGTTATAGTGTGCCTTTCAGTCTGCAGATCACTCTTAGCAGTTAGTAACAGCTGGTCGTATTTTTGCTTTTCCTCTTGTAGATGACCTTAATGAGTCAGAAAGAATTAAGAATCACTTAAATATCAGAACACCAAATTCTTGGCAGCATTTTAAGGCATACTGATAGAAATCAACACTCTAGGCTATTACGCAGCTCTAACTGGCACCAAACTTTAAAGCAACTTTTAATACTTCTAATGCAGTAAAGTCTCCTTCCCAACATAGTTCCTAGAAAACTCTAACTTGGTTTGTGTATTCTGTGCTGCAGCTACTTCCGCCATTAACCCTTTGAGCAGCATTGCATCCTTTGCTGACTGCACAAGCTCTGTGACCCCCCCACAGTTCTTACACGGCCTTGCGCATTATCCTGACACATGGCAATCAAGGCCCAAAGCCACTGGATTCTCACTTCCAGATTTAGGCTCCTTAGCCAAGTTTCTGACATCACTCCCTCTCCAGAGACACCCTGGGGGATCTCACAAGTTCTCCTTCACCATAATGTTGTCCAAAACCAGACCAACCGTTACCTTCTGCAGACCATCTTCTTCAAATTGTATGCCATCATTTACCTCCAAAGTGCAAATAGAAGAGACTAGGATAGCTTTTTTCATAAAAAAATGCCTGCTTCTTGGCTAGTGCTTGTTACTTAAACTAGAGTTTGAAAGATTTCTGCTTGTAGATCCAAGAAAAGTTTAAGAAGTAGGGAAAAGAAAAGGGGCAGTGTGGAGAAATTCAGCAATTCAGAAATACAAAATATAACTAGCAGCAGAATAAAGAATGCAGAATTTCACAGGCATTGCCGATTTTTTGGCACTGTAAACTTCTTGATTTCATTACCTTTCCTATGGAAGGCTTCCCATCATTCTTCAAAGTGTAATTTACTAGGAAAAGTTTCTTGCTTGACTGCTGTGCATCCCCTCGACTATGAACTAAGCCTTACCTTCTCACTGGCAATACTCCTTGATAGGGTGGTGAAAACCTCAGAGTTACACCGTGTTCTACCTTGGAAAAAGTTGCCATATCTTCTTTCAACTTGTGTATCTAGGTTCTTAGAAACTTGCATTTCTGCTATTGTCTAGCTGCTGGAAGAGAGGAAGTTTCTTATACCCTTACTCCTAGTCTCCTGGCTGCTCTGATGACATAACATTGCAGTAACTCTAAGTTACATTACTTGGTGAGCTACTTCAGTCTACCTCCTTGGAAAATATTGGTCACAGACTTCTAAACAGCACCAAAACCAGATTATGGTGATATTTTACTGTTTTCCATAAAGATTCAAGCAGTAACACAGAAACCAAGTCACTGCACATGAATTACTAAGTGGCAAGTATCTGTGGGCATACTCTTACTCCAGATGATGCTAATTCTATCTAGCTAGTGAATTTACCATGCAGGTCAGTTGCAGCATATCTGAAACTAATAATTTGATAAAGGCAAGTCAAATCCTCCGGGTTCTGTTCAACATTGATTTTAATTTTATTCCACATGATGGAATAAAAGCACAACTTGAGGCCACCTGAGTGCATGATACCAAGAGGGTGCTCATGACTGAGGAACTGCACAGCACAAAGTTAAAGGTGGCCAGATCCATATTGCAAAACACTTTTGGATAGATGCCAAAACCTATCACAGGTTTTCATGCCCTGTGACAACTGTTCAGGTGAGTAAAGACCATGGCAGTCTTGAGTCATTTTTACAATATTTATTTTGAAAAAAAGTAAATTTCAAAAACTCGATCCACGCCTAGCTAATAAATCCTTAATGCTTCCATTATGTAGGTTGAAAGTGTACTTTGAAGGATGGGAGACATACATATATTTGCCTCAGCACTTTCCACAAACAGAGAGGTTGCAAATAGAGTGTCAAGGCTGTTAAAAACCACCTTTGAAGTAGATAAGAACATGAAATACTTGTTGATCAAGTAACATAGCTAGATAACAGGAAGCAAAGAATTTTACTTAACCAAGTTTTACCATTAAGAAACCAAAATGTTGAGAAGAAAGTCTTTATTTTGTTTAATTATGCTATAGTTTGTTTTTGGAAAACTTGTTCTATAGATATTTATAGTTTGGGTCACTTGGGGAGAAAAAAAATAAAGTAGATACCTTCTGAATTGCGTTGTTTAGATTCTTGCTGGCTAACAATTTCTGACTTCTGCTCAAGTTCAAAGATCCTTCCAAGCAATCCCCTGACATAAGCCTCACGTTGCTGGTCATACAGTAGCCACTGCTGGTTTTTCTCAAGAGCCTTCATGAAAAGGAACAGAAGAAAATCAAAAAAGCCTCTGGTAATTCCTCAGATTTTAAAAGTATTAATCATGTTTCTTACAAATGTTAAAAATTACATACTGTACGGAAACTGGTTACTTCTGCTGCAAATTGTAGTAATCTTCTCTGTGCAACAAAACTCATCTTCATTTGGAAAGATTAGTCAGGTTCTTGAACACAGGTTAAAATTGCAGCAATATTAAATACTGATTTCCCCAGTCCAAGAAGCCAATTACTTTAAAAAAAGGCTTTCCTGAGACATGTCCAGATTATGAAGAATTTATATTTTATATTTGCGATTGAAAAGTTCACCAAGAGATTTTGAAAATGGAATAAACTAAAACTGTACCCTTTCAACTTAAATTTGTAAGAACAAGGACATTGATTTTATGTCTGATAGCATCATAGAATTATTCCGGTTGGAAGGGACTTCAGGTTTCTAATCCAACCTCATGCTACCTCAGCTGGGGTGTTTTTTGTCAGCAATCATGTTGTTCTGATGTTCCAAGGAAGGTTTTTCAAAGATGATGGAATTTTTTTTCCTTTTTAAGTCAGCCTTTTTTAATTAGTATCTTGTTACAAAATAATTTTGGATATATTTTCAAGGGAAACATACCCTGTGAGGTCCCATGCTACCCAAAAAACTTATATGGTGCTAATTAACATTCTTATGCCTCTTGATACAGAGTATTTTCCTTGGCATGTTGTACAGGAAACTTACATCTTTCAGTTGTTCTTCAGCTTCACGAAGATTACTTGGTGATCCCATGGTGTTTGTTACAGCTTCCTGCAGACAAAGACAACCTGTTAGCATTCTTTAAAATAGATGCCTGAAATACTAAAGCTAGCCCTGTATAACTAATCTCATGTAAATAGCATAAGAATATTTTTTAAATGGAGAACAGATGCATTCACATGCCTTTTGTGTTTAAAGATCTTTGTAGAGCCTTTTAAAAAAAAAAAAAAAAAAAACACCACAAAGTTATGTAGACCATTTCACAGATTTAAAATAAAATCTGCAAGATATAGGACAAAGATTTAAATTATTCCATAACTTTTCAACTCGGTCACAGTAAAACATCTCCTAAGAAGACTATCATGCATCTTCTGCTGAACTGCTGCCTTGGAAGACCTAAAGGTTGCAGAAGAGCTTCTGAAAAATGAAGATATTTAGGGTATTATTTATACACACTAAAAAGGTGTTTGTTCTATTTTTGTATCCTTATAGTAGTTTGAGAATAAGCCAGACCTATAGCAGTTGTAGGGGAAAGTTAGAGACCTTGGCAATTTCACTGGGCTAACAGGAGGATTATAAACATCTGGGAAACCATGCAAGCCTGTCTGGAACCCTAAGGACTTACTGTGTGATTTTCTGGAACCTGATCCACAGCCGAGTGGTTGAGTATGAGACCCATCTGAAACTAGAGACCAGCTAAGCAGTTATGCTTCTTTCATAACCTAGTGTTTATTCACTACACAATAGCGGTTTTGAAATTGTGTAGATAAAAGTCAGAGGGAACTTTAAGGAGATAATGTGGATTACTATTCAAATCCAAACTACATTTTTCCAAGGTTCTCCTGTGATTTTTGGAATGTGATTTAGAGCAAGCTTTATAACTGAAAAAATACAGGACTTTGAATGCAATTGTTAGACTTCATCACTTTCTCTAAATCTTGTTTTTATTAGGAACTACAATTGTTCAGATTCCCATTTCTATGAACATTAGAACTCTGCCTCAGTGAAAGCTCTCAAAATTGCATCTTGCAGCTGTCATTTCCATTTCAGAGCATACCTGCTGCTCATATGTCATATGCCTAGCAGTTTCAAGCAGCATTGCTAGACGTGTTTTCAGGTTTGACTGGATATCCAGCCAAAACAGTCACATTTTGTTATCCTCTGTTCATAAATCATTGAAAAATTTAAAAGAAAATTCTGGTTTAAAAGATATTTTGGTAGTTCATTGATAAAAACAGCATGGAAAGCTGTTGAATTAACATACATTTTAACTTCTTTTAACAAAGTTCAAAGTCTCTTGGAATTTAAAATAAACACATTGCATTTAAAGTTCCCAAGATACTGCATTATTAGAAATTATACTTATGTATTATCATTGAAAATTAGTAGACATTTAATGAAAACATTTTGCTATATATTTGGCTAAAGCTGAATTTCTAGAAGCTACTCAACTTCCATGTAGAGTATGGGGAATCAGCACCATCTGCAGGTCAAAAGCTGAGAAAGATCTGCAGGCACCTTCTTTCAGGCACCAACTTCCCTGTGCCCTGTATTGAGATGCTATTGCATTTTCCATGGAACATCAGAACAGGCAGGGCTGGATAAACAACTGTAGAAAACTAAATGCATTTGTGAAAGCTGCCAAGTGCCTGGCATCATGCCTATTAACCACTTTACATGGGAGAATCAACTCATTAATCCTGTCTTATCCTGAAAGATTTACCACGTATGATGCCACGTAAAGTACAGTGACAGGTTTTATCAGCTGAGGAGCAAGTGAGGATTCATAAGACAAGGGAGGAGAAAGGTATTCTCATGACTGAAGCCAAGTAGCTTAGTTTGTCTTTATTAGTGCCACCTTCTCAGTCTAATCCCCGAGCATACAAACCAGAGAAGGGCACAGTACCTGCTTAGGCAGCGGTGGAACTTTTGTGTAGTACCACCTGTGCGTGAAAGAGGGAGACCTTGCAGCACAGCATTAGACAGTTCCCTCCCCAGCAGCACTGCCGACCTTGTGCTCCCTCACTGTGCTCCGTTTAGCATTCCACCTGGACACCACCTCTCTTCATACAAGAAGATTTCAGCATGCAACGCAACTTGTAAGAAGATTACAAATCCATCCTATTTTATAGCAGATATCGGTGCTTAGTGGGTGCAAATTCCAAGTCTCACTTAACTGCAAACAGGTTAGACTTGAGATTTGCTACTGCAATGTTTCTCTGGTGTTTACCTGGCATGCCTGAGAAGTAGCAGCTCTGTTTTCAAGCTCAGAACATTTTGCAGTAAGAGTGGATAAATTACATTTTAACCGGTTCATTTCTTCTGATAGAGAATGAAGCCGCTGCTCCCTCCTCTCCACTTCCTTTGTTTTTTCCTCCAGCTGACTTTGTAATAAGGAGACTTCACTGTTCTTGGGTTTGGACCTAAGCTGGTCTTTCAGGTTTTGGATTTCTTTGTCCTTCTCTCCAAGAAGATGGCTGTGTTTTTCTTTTTCTTTTTCAAGGGAAAGTATTTTCTAAATGAAACAGAATAAAAAAGTAACTGTTATGTGTCAGTCTGTGCAACAAATGCATTAGCAAGCTTACAAGAGCTTGAGAAGATACTTTGAAAGGTTCTCTTTTAGCCTTTAAAATAGTTTCAGCTGATTAAACACACAAGAGAGATCATCACAATACTACAGTAATCATCTGAAATATTTCAAGGGATAGTAAAAAACGGTCTATTTAAGTAGATGAAACAAGCAAAGGATGCAAAAAAGCCTAAGTCTCACAGACTTGGGAGGTACTCAGTTTTACATATGAATACAGACCACTACAGTATGTGAACCTTACAACATAAGCAGCACAAGAACTCTAAAACATTTCCAGTGAAGAGGTTGGTGCTATATTTCTCGGTGCTCATTAGTATACTGAGCAGCTTTTAAGAAGCAGCAGAGCCTTCTTGCAACTACATGACAATAAGTGAAGTTAAAAAAAGAGTCATTATAGAAGTTTACAAGAGAAGGATCCCATTTTCCAAATTACCTGACCTTATAGTTTCAAAGTGTGTTCTAGTAGATATTTTCAACAGACACTTCCTTTCCAAAAGACCTCCAGCACAGGTAATTATTGCATAGGCTTAGTACTGCTTTTGAGGTACCCTGGGGCTCTATACAAACTTCTGTTATGGTAGCATTTCATTTTCCATGAGAAAGGTTGATGTTGAAATCCTATATGTTGCTATGAAGTTATTAGAAGATGACAGAGAAACTGAAAGAAATTTAATTTTAGACAGCCTCATTTAGGGAGTGGTTGAAGACTACCCAATGCTCACTAGAATGAAAATACTGAGACCAAATAGTACCTAGTACCTCTAAACACACCTCTGATTTTCCATCTATAACCTAGGAACCCAATATTAAGTAACCAAAACTGAGCAAACAGCAAACTTCACCTGAGATGGCAAATACAGTAAGGAATTCAGGCACAACAGTAGGTGAGCCATCCAGCCGTAGCTGGCACTTGGGTTAGTGCTTCTCAACAGATGCTGGAGCACAGTTGACCCTTACTGTCAACAGTAGTAGCCTAGAAATAACAGCGTGCCTAGTCCTCTGTTAGTTATAGCCTTTGAAAGGGTACATTTAAAGTTCCCCAGTCCTTCTGGGAAGCCTGATAATACGTGACCAAGTCACATACAACGTCCTGAACTTCCGTCTCTGCAACCACAGGTTTACCTTCAATGTGCTACAAGGCATGGAAATTGCAGCATCTTAGTTTCTGCTCTCTGGTTGTAACAGAATAATGCAGTGAACTGATTACAGTTTTATTTACCTGTAGCTCAGTATGAGCTTGAGAATACTGTTCAAGCAAACACTCAGCACTTTTAGGCACATTCGTAGGCAACCATTTGCAAACCCTATGTTCTTCTCAGGAAGCACTCAAAATAGTTCTCTGGGACCAACTGTTCCCAACAGCTGGCCACGTGAGGACAGGCCTTAACGGACCTAATGGGCACCTCTGGCCCCAAGTCCTTATATTTAACCGCTTTGTCAGATATTGTAATTATATTAGCTCAGTCATGGAGAAAAACTATTTGAGAACAGAAGTGTCTAACTAAGCCAGTAGCGACAGCAAAAAACCCAAAAAGTTCTAAGAGGAAGAACTTACAGAGGGCTGGTTATAAAGCCATACACAGGGACGCTGCCGTTTACCGCGCCCAGCGAGGCCGC
>NW_008613300.1:1819-2592 GCF_000691845.1 Merops nubicus | reverse complement strand
GGAGCCTCGTGAAGCACAAACCCACAGGGGTTTGGGTTCTTTTCCTTGGGAGTAACAAACCCGAGGCCTCTGAGGAGCTCTGGGCTTTAAAAGCTGCCCGAATGATGGAGATCAATGAGATATTATGGGCTGTGGAGCCAAGGCTCTGGTGTCCAAACTGCTGGATTCAAGGAGCCCATCCCTAAGGCACGTGTTTGTGTCTGTAGTCGGAGGCTGGTGGCATCTCCCCCTCTGGGGGTGGGCTGGGAGGGGGGATCTGTGCTTGTAGGGTTGATTTCCAACCCGGGGCCTCAGTGATGAAACCCACAGTGGCCCCTGGGCTCCCGGAGCTGCCCGTGGCAACAAAACACTGGGTGTGGGTCCAGATGTCAGAGCTGGCAGCGGGGCGGGGGGTAAACGGGAATTCACCTGCTGCCCGAAAATGTGGGTTCGGTTTATTTTTTAAAGAGCAGTTAAAGGTTAAACCACAAGCTGCAAAAAAAAAACCCCAAAACATCCCCCTAAACCTGGCAGGAACGGAAGGAGCCTGGTCCAGGCAGGCTCAGGCTGCAGCTCCTCCCCGAGGGGGCTACCACGTCCCCCTCCCCGGCGTGGCTGTTTCCTTGGGGCCTGGATCCTTTTATCCACCCCCACACCCGATTATTTAATGGGGTGGGGGGGCCTCCGTGGCCTTTTCCCCGTGCCCTGTTGGCTGGTTTGCTCCCAGCTCCTGCCACGACTGCGCCTCGTGAGCGAGCGGCACACACCCCCCGCGTCAGCACTGGCGTGTCCAG
>NW_008613300.1:902-1682 GCF_000691845.1 Merops nubicus | reverse complement strand
GGGGGGGCAAGGGGGGGGTCAGGATTCGTCACCACGGGCCACGATTTGTCACCACGAGCCACGATTCATCACCACGAGCCAGCTGCTGCTTCCACCGGGCTGCTCGCGCCGTGGCGTGGCGAGGAGCGCGTGGCAGCCGCTCACTTTCCTCGGCCCCGTGTGGCTTCAGTGATTATTTTCAGTCAGAAGTGAGAAAATTGAGAGAGATGAGAATAAAAATGTGTCTGGCGGGCGTCGTGTCGCCGATCTCTGGGGCTGGGGGGGCTCTTTGTGCCCCCTCCACGCAGCGACCGCGTGCCGGCCAAGCCGCCGAGGGCTTCGTGGTGATGAAATGGTGAGAAACGTGTAAAAAGTTGGGGTTTGGGGTGTTCTCTAAGTTTGGCCTTTGCCACCAGGGTGTTGAGCCTTGATAACGTGGCCAGGAAGCTGCTGGAAGCTGGTAGTGCTGGGCTCTGGGGAGCAGAGAGGGGGTGAAAGGCAGGTCAGAGGTATTTTGCTTTAGATATTTGGCCAAATGTTGATTTATTTCTGTAGCTCCCCGTTTACCAAACCCCAGGAGAACCCAGCCCCTCTGGTGTGGCTCGGGCAGGGTTTGAGGTGAATGATGGAGCTGCCAGCGTGGGTCTGGGGGGGTTGGTGGTGGTCAGGAGGAAGGTTGAGGCTGAAGCTGGGAGCTGGAGTCGTGCTGTGAGGTCCTTTCTCTGAGAGCATGGGGGGCTGGCGGTGATGGTCACTGCCCCAGCCCGGGCACCAGCTCTGCCCTTCCAGCCAGGCTCTGCT
>NW_008613300.1:0-527 GCF_000691845.1 Merops nubicus | reverse complement strand
CGGTGGAGATGTGGGGTGAGGGACACGGCTCAGTGGGGACCTGGCCGTGCTGGGGTGACGGTTGGACTGGAGGAGCTGAAAGGTCTCTTCCACCTCAAACCATTCTCTGATTCTATGGCTTGCCTGGTTTTCAGTCTCCTCCCCCACCGTCGGCAAACCCTACAAGTGCAACTACTGCGGCCGGAGCTACAAGCAGCAGAGCACGTTGGAGGAGCACAAGGAGAGGTGCCACAACTACCTGCAGAGTCTCACCACTGAACCCCAGTCGCTGGCCGGCCAGCAAGGTCAGTGCCACAGGGCCACCGGGGGCCACCGGAGCCCCCCGGCTCCAGGGACCTGGCCAGGGGTCCCGGCAAGGGGGGGACAGGGGGGGCTGCGGGTGCATTTTCCAGCCCCATCTCTGGCCAACGGGGTTGAGCTTTGGGGGCAGTAGAAAAAGGGGGTGCTTGGGAAGGGGGGATGTCAGCCCTGGAGCTCTCTGGAGCCCACTGGATCTGCCCGTTGCTGACAATCGTGGCACAAAAGGT
>NW_008613299.1:466-704 GCF_000691845.1 Merops nubicus | reverse complement strand
AACAAACAAACAAAAAAACCACCACCAAAAATCAAACCCGAATTACAGCACTGGGAGTTTCCTGAGTAATATCACCTGGTCTGTCTAGATCTTTTTAAGAGAACAAATTTGGGAATTTAAGGAAGAATGCAGACCTATGTCTGCTAACAGCAGGTAGGGTTTATATATGTGCCTCTCCTTTGCAGTTAAGTTTCTTTCCTCTTTTGTACTCTTTCTTATTTTCCTTTCTTGCATGACA
>NW_008613299.1:0-292 GCF_000691845.1 Merops nubicus | reverse complement strand
GCGCGATGGTGTCACAATTAGATGTATGCTCTGTTTCGGTCTAACCTCCAGTATTCCTCTGAACGTCTGTGCTGCTAACAAAAGGACATCCAGAAAATGGATCTGGAACTGGGTATACATGAAAGATGCCTGTGACTGTACAGTACTTTGTGTGGCCTTGGGCACCCATTAAGCACGTCTGCCTGTGTTGGTAAGTGCTGCTGGATGCACAACTGGCACAAGCACCAGGGGCTTGTGATGTCTTTTCCTTGTGAGTTTTGTTATGAAGATAACAGAAGAGAAGCTTTAGTCT
>NW_008613298.1:16709-18957 GCF_000691845.1 Merops nubicus | reverse complement strand
AATCTGTCAGAAAAATAATTTACTACTTTACATATAATTTTATCCAATTATTTAATGACTAAACTTTCTGACAAGAAAATAAGATTTATGGTGGTAGGCCATAGTGTACAAAAATACAATCCTTTTGAGTCTATCAGCTAATCAGAGAAGTCCAAAGTCATTATAGAGGCCTTGAAAAATAGCTGAATTTTGCAGCAAGGAAGTGGAATAAAGAAAGGTTTTGTTAGTAAGAACATGAATAAACACATTCTCTGCCAAGCAAATTACCATCACAACAATATTCACACTCTTATTTTTTCAAAATTTAATTTTAACATGGTTCATGGTTTGGATCAGGTTGAAAACCAGAACTACTTAAACACTACTTAAAAAAAGTGCGGAACTTCTTTATAATTTTTGTTGTGGATTTGTGTCTTTATTTATTTATTTAAATTTCCTTTGGTTTATGTTTTTATGTAGAAAATAAGTTACCCCTCCCTTCTGGGTGCCCTGAAATATTTCTTCACTCTACACACCTTGAAGTCTGTGGATCTTCCGTGTTTCAGTTAGTCATTGCTCCTGGAAATTTACAGTGGCTTAGTGCAGTTCAGACACAGAACAAAAAGATGATAGGTTTTATTTGCTCTTTAAAATAAAGTTATTCCCCATAATAGTAAAATCTTAAGTAGAAGGCAATTTATATCTCCTTATGCTATCATTAGTAGTTTACAGCTATAATAATTTTGCTTTCACTTAGTGAAAAGCCCTCCTGGGTGAACACAGTTTTGGAATGAAATAATATGCCAACCAGAATTACACTTCAGGAAAAAAGTGCATCTCCCTTAAAAAAACCTGTAATCCCAAAACAAAAGAAAAGCCTTGAACTAAGTAGGTATATTGTTATAGGCGGACTTTAGATGCAGATGGAAAAGCTGTTTCAGAGAAACAAAAATAATCAATACAGACTCTAAAAGCTTCAAATAAAATAACTGGTTTCTGAGAAGCCAAATATTTCTTTCAAAGATTAATTCTGTCTCAAAAAAGCTTAGCTTCCCACCTTAGTAAGAATAGAAGGCTTGGAAACTCTGCAGACTTGAGCCTTGCAAAATCAAATGAAGATTTATAAGCTACATTTTCTTATCCCAGTTATAACTCCTGATCTGTTTGCTTTGAACTGTTAAGGTAAAATTATATAAAGAACAGTTTATAAAAAATTTCAGGACACAGGAAATCCTTCTTAAAGCACCAGACACTTATAACAGCAAGGGTTATTAAAGTAAAAACATCTAATACTAATGAGAAAAACAGATTTGCTTCTATGAGCAGTAAGACGTATACAAGGACTTCATTGCTGATATGCTACTGACTTCCAGCAGAGAACTCAGAAACAAGGGAAAAGTAATTTATCTGATTTATGTAGACTACAGAAAAGTATCTGATATGGCTCCTCATGGGAAATTTTTAGTTTAATTGAGGATTAGCAAAGGAGTTCCAAAATATGAATTTAGCTAGTGGAAGTCAGGCTGTGGTGAAAGGATAAGTGTCTGGCCAGCAGAAGATGACCAGGACAATTCCTTAAGTCTTGGCCTTGAAATTTATAATTTCTAGTGTTTCTATTAATGACCACAGCACTGAAAAAAAAAAAAAAAAAAAATCAGATGAATGAAATATACTATGTATTTTTCAACATAAGGCTGGGATGCCCCTTTCAGAAAGAAAGGGGATGAGAAAACCACATGGAAAGAACTAGATGACCTTAAGACTGAAATAATGTAGGTGGGATGTAATTCATAGAATCATTGAGGTTGGGAAAGACATTTAAGACCATCAAGTCCAGCCATTAACCCAGCACTGCCAAGTAGACCAAAATTCAATAGTATAATGTGGAAAATTATTGCATGTGTGAACAAAGCAGAAATACTGCTCTTAAAAGCTCAGAGTTAATCAACTACAAGTAGCAGAGGGTGAAGAAAAAACATGAATAATCTTTTACAATAGCATTATTACAAATCTGAAATACTATACAATTGTAATTTTG
The DNA here is from genome assembly GCF_000691845.1 of Merops nubicus. Lineage (NCBI taxonomy): Eukaryota > Metazoa > Chordata > Aves > Coraciiformes > Meropidae > Merops > Merops nubicus. The sequence continues at coordinate 16,940 of NW_008613298.1, read as the reverse complement.
TATGTATATATATGTATGTATATATGTATTTTACTTATGTATAAAATATGTGTGTGTGTATATATATATATGTAAAACTCTATAGGAGTGAATCAGATGGTATGTTCAAGCATAAAAATGATGCTTTTATGCAAGATACTGGTAAAAATTAATACAAACTGGTCCATATATGCAATTTCCAAGTTATTGTGGACAGAAACACTATCTTCAACCCTTAAAATACTTGGGGTA
>NW_008613298.1:0-16678 GCF_000691845.1 Merops nubicus | reverse complement strand
TCCTGCTGGGTTAATGTGTTACTGTTTAAATTAGGACTGCTTTCCATTGTTTTGTGTATCACCTGCAGATCTTGGAATACAGGCTGATAAAATTTTGGTATATAGTGATGATCATCTATTATCAAAAAAATATTTTAAACTCATAAGGCTACAGAGAAAAGCTATTAATATCATCAGGGAATAAGGAAGCTATCATATGAAAATTAGTAAGCAACACAAAGACTAAAGAGATTAAATCTAATAAATAGATGCGGGCAATAAGACTCCAGGGAGAGAATTATTTAAGCCAAAGAACAACATTAATACAGATCAAATGGGAATAAATCAGTCATGAGAAATTTAGGCTGATAACTGGAACATGTTTCAAGCCATAAGAGGAATAAAGTCCTGTAACAGTGTTCCATTGGGAGAAATGGAAGCAAAAACCCACAAAGCACTTTCAAGTTTTAGCTTCACCAATGTATCGTGGAAATTATATGAGAGGGAAGTTTGGAGAGCAAGAGGCTGAACCTGGCCCAAGGCACTCTTCATTTTAGGTTGTTCAGAGTTCAGATCTCAAGGCTTAAGTGTTTACCTCTTTTTACCTGAGGTCTGAATACTAGGATAAAAGTCTCCTGGCTTTTCGTTTCCAAATTTGCTGCTTAGCAGTACAAAACTTCAGTGAAACTTTCTGGATTCAGGCTGTAATCAATGAAAATAAGCTTTGCAAATGAGTCTGTCTAAGGTATTCTGTTGTTTTTCTGAGTTGATGCTTCCGTGAGTCAGCTGTTTCCCTCCCACATTCCTTCACTTTTAGACAACACCAAACTCATTACAGCCCTTTACTCCTCTGTCACTTCAGCAGTTGTAAAGTAATTACTTAAGCAGGAAAAAAGCAAGTTCCATCTTTAAACTGTTAGCCAGGAATTAGAGATGATATCTACCTGTGCTTGCACAAGTACTATGACAATTAACATGTACTAATTGGTAAGAAATGTTAGTTACCCCTACAGAAGCAACAGTTTCACTAAATGGAGCATAGCTGGAAATGTTGGCTAAAGGAGCAGTGAATCTGGCTAGTGCTTTCGCACTTGCCACACGTTGCACCTTGTACACAGGTGTGCCATATTATGGAACTCTGCCTTCAAACAGCTGTTTGATAAACAATCTAAATTTTAATTAGTTGCCAAACATAGTTAATGTTAGAATAGTTAATGTTATAGTAAAAGCATCTTTAAAGTTGCAATGGCAAGTGTTTAAAAACAAGAAAGCACAGATTTGATTTGGGCTCCTTCCTTTTTTTTGTGTGTAATATGAGAGAGTATTTAACAAGTTCACATGCCTTCTCTGCTTTTGAAAAAAATGTTTAGCTGTGGTAGAGACACATGAGAACCTCTAATTTTCTGCATATGTAGTTCTCCTCTCCAGTATAATTTAACAGTTGATCCTTGAAATAATTAAATGATGCAGGAACTCAAGTCAGGTAGAGTGAGGTGAAAGAAGTTACTTGCATGCTTAGAGATATATATGTGGGAAGATTTGCTGAGCTCAGATCTAACACAACTTACCTACTCTGTTCAACGAGGCTGAAAGTCACATATGAAGTAAGATTCAGATTGTAAAACAGAAACAGGTTTTAGGTTCATATTTTCCTATTCTTTTTCTTTTATTATATTTTAGCACCTAATTATATCTTTATATAATTTTCCTGGTGTTCAAAAAGTAAACTGAATTACTGGTTTGTAGAGCAATAAGATTTGTTATAACATTGTCACAGGCTGTATCAGTTGAACACGCTTATCTAAAAGGAAATGTTTGTTGTTCTTTTAACAGAAAATTTAGATATTAAATTATACTATAGAATTAAGTTACACCATAATTTTTCTTATGCTTTTAATTTTAAACATTTCATAAAAAGAACACATTTACAAAGTGACCTAATTCATTTAGAAGATATTTCTTGAAAAAATGTCTAGAGCAGCAACAGATGGCAAGAAGAAAAAGAACAACAAAATCCTGTTTTTGATATCATCTAATTTGACAAAGAACCAGCTGTTATAATAAGCAGTCTTAACATCAAAAATGTACTTTAATGTGAAACTCACTTATATTCATTAAATGAGGAATGCCTTAAGCAAAACTCCTTGCTAATAAAAGTTCATGGTATATTCTTGTTTTTACCCACAGCAGAAAATGGTTCTAGTTCTGCCCTACTAATTTATATATTATCTGATGACTGGCAACTCTTGTCATGCTAGTAAAGACAAACGGTTGGACAAGTGACCATACCTGCTTTTCCAACCAAAACCAAGCTGTATGTAATACAGACAAACATAACCAAAACTATAATCAAATTTTGTCTCATTACTCACTTTCTCTATAAGCTAATTAGAAAATGTACTTCAGCTGCTTTTAAAAAAAAAGTTAGCATTGTTTTTCTTCATATGAAAGTATCTCTTTCAAGAGGGCATTTGAAACATAAAATTTTGCTGTTGTTATTTCCAATGTATTACATTGCATTACCTGATACAGTTCTTATTTTTACCAGGATAAGCTAATACACATGCATTGCTTTTGGGCTTGGAGCCTGGCTGTCTGAATAAAGCAGTCTGCTCTCTTTCTGTTAGGTTTTATTCTGACATTCATGGGCTTTGTCAGGATATTGAAAAGTTTGGCTAGAGGGAAATCACATTCCATTTAAAATCAAGAATTATGTTATAACCTTTAAAGTACAGCCCTCTATAAAGAGTTACGTCCCACAGGAAGCTCAGGAACCATAAAAGGCCTCTAGTAAAAAAGCAGAGGAACAGCTCTGCCTAAGCCTGGGAGAAAGACATCGTTGTTCTGTACAGCAGCCTGTCACCAGGCAGAAGTGGAGATTGCTGACAAATACACAAAGGTGGTCAAACTCCAAACATGCTAGGTTGCCCTTTAGAGGAAGGATCATAAATTCACACTGCAGGTCAGTGACAGATCTGGAAATACAAGACAGGTCTTCTGATTCTCAGCCTTAGGAACTATACACCATTGAGTCTTCTATCCCTCCTTGCCTGTTCTGCAGAAGATGGTACTACTGGGATTGTACAGGAAAAGAAGGATGCTCTGTTTCCCTCACATGTGTACTGCAGAATGTGTCTGACCCTTAATTTTTCCACAAATTGACAACACCAGCAATGCAAGTATAAGCCTGCTTTCAGATCATATTAGCAATCCTTGGAGTCAACTCAAATCCAAAGGTTTCACATCAAAATGTGAAACAAAACTAGTTTGGACCTCTGTCAAAAACTCAGAGAGAAACAAATCAGGCATAACCAGGCATTTTTTCAGGGAATATACTGAATATGAAAAGGAAGAAAATTTAAAAACAAACAAACAAGAAAAACCAACCCTAAAAACTTTTATGAATTTGTCATATGAGAATCCAGCAGTAATTCTGGAAAATACAGCAAAATTCCATCAAGAGCATGCAAGAAATAAATAAAACTCTGAATAGTACCTTTGGTAGGCAAACAGAAATACCGTGTGATTTTCCAAGCCTCATTTCCATGGAAAACTATCAGTGGAATCATAGAATCCTTTGGCTGGGAAAAGACCTTTAATATCATTGTCTCCAACAGCTAACCTAGCACTGCCAAATCCACCACTAAACCCTATCCCTACCTCCAGACATGGTGATTCAACCATGGGCAGCCTGTTCATATGCTTGACAACTCTTTCTCTGAATAAATTTTTCCCTACTGTTCAGTTTAAACCCCCCCCCTGGTATAACTTGAGGCCATTTCCTCTTGTCTTTATCACTTTTTACTTGGGAGAAGAGACTTACCTCCACATCACTACAATCTCCTTCCAGGTAGTTCTAGAGGGTGATAAGGTCCCCTCACAGGCTCCTTCCCACCAGGCTAAATGATCCCAGTTCCCTCAGCTGCTCCTCCTAAATCTTGGGCTCCAGACCCTTCACCAGCCTGGTTACCTTTCTTTGGATGTGCTCCAGCTCCTCAATGTCTTTCTTGTAGTGAGTGGATGCTCCAGCTCCTCAATGTCTTTCTTGTAGTGAGTGGATAAAAACTGAACACAGTACTTGAGGTGTGGCCTCATCAGTGCCAAGTACATCAGACAATCCCTTCCCTAGTCCTGCTGGCCACACTATTTTTGATACAGGCCAGGATGCTGTTGGTCTTCTTGACCACCAGGGCACACTGCTGGCTCATATTCAGGTCCTTTTGCACACTCAGTAAGTTTGCAGATGACATCAAATTGAGTGGGAGAGTTGATCTGCTTGCACTCAATCCCCACATCTAGATCATTGATAAAGATATTAGACAGAAGAGGCTCCAGTACTAAGCCCTGAGGAACACCACCTGTGGCTCACTGGCAACTGTATTTAACTCTATTCACCCTCACCCTCTGGCCCAGCCATCCAGCTAGTTATTTACCCAGTGAAGAGCACACCAGTCCAAACGATGGATCCCTTTGGTGGATCCCATCCACTCCCCTAGACTTGTATATGTCTAAGTGTTGTAGTAGATCACTGACCATTTCCTCTTGGAAATTCCTTCTTGGAACTTCTTCATTCTGCTCGGTCTTCCAGCTCAGGGGGCTGGACACTCAGAGGACAACTGGTCTTACTATTAAGACTGAGACAAAGCATTCAGTACCTCAACCTTTTCCACAGCCTTTGTCACTGTTTCCCCACACATGCAATAAAGGATGAATGCAAGTATTGGATATAAGAAGAAGTTAATTTTTCTTCCCATAGAAAACAGCATCTGACAACCTTTTCATAATTTCTTCATTCTACATCAGCTGCTGACTGTACTATACCATCTGAACACTGCTACTGAAGGAATGTGCAGATGTAAAACTACCTGGAAACTTTCACAGAAACAATTGCTATACAAGGTGTCACTTAATGTTGTATATGAAATATCTCTAGTTTAAATAACTTACAACCAATTATAAGTCAGTCTTCTCACAGAAATCCTTTGTCAAACCTGCCCACCAAACCACCCCTACTGCATGTCCACTTCCAGTGCCTGTGAGCACGTCAGCCCCTTCAGGGCAGCCTGCCTTTCACGCTTCCTTTGGCTGGGGATACCTGTACTTTCATCCTAGAACAACCTCAATACAAAGTCAATGCCACAGGTCAAAGAGCACGCTCTTTCAACAGTCTTGTCTCCCAGCCTTGCCACGGGCTTGGAAGCACCTAGAAAGTCACCAAGAACTAAAGGTATCAGGGAGTTTAGGCTCTTTGCTACAGAAACTGGGAGCTGGATGGAGCCCAGGAAGCCTGGACTAGGTTTAAGGTCTATCATTCCATCTACATATCCATCCAATCAGCATTTCCTAGGTGAGTTTCTATAACCTAATTTGTCATTAGCTTCACATTAGTCATGAGAAAAAAAAAAAACAAAAAAACAAAACAACACATAGATTTGTTCTACAGCCAGGACACGGGACACAAGTATTTTGTTGTCAATATGTTTTCAAAATATTCTGTTTAGCGTGAATTATTTAAAAATCATTTTTAAGTAGATTAAATCATCACTGGTATGTCTTGTGAACTGAATAATAAATTTTAGTCATCTGTGGATATCTGTCTTTTTCAGTGAAATACACTGCTTTATATACTTACAGATACATACTTTTGGCATGTATACAGGTGAAGGTCAAAACTTATATGCCAAAGTAGACCCTATTTATTTATTCCATTACAATGACAGCAGAAAACAGTTTATTTCAGAAGCCTGTTCTGTTTTAACATACAAATCAGATCTTATATTATCCAATCCAGACTGAAAAAAAAAAAAAAATGATGTAGAATTCCTCTAATGGGAAATAGGCGGTCAATATAATGTTGACACCAAGGACCAGATCCCACAAAGGGAGACACAATTATAGGAGCTGGTGACTCCTTTATGCTCCCCTGTTTAACATCAGAGCATGGATTTGTTCTAGTGTCCAAGCTCTTTAACTACACTTCACACTATTCTAGTGTTGGGCACTCTGTGGTTCTGTGCTCCCAGTCATGGAAGTCTCAAAAAAGCAAGAAATAGGTACAAATATATAGTAGAGATTAAATAGTTGCTCACCATTACCTACTAGCTTGGCAAGGAGGGCAGGGGAAGGCTATAGAGGACATCAGAATTAAAACATGTCAATAGATCTGATATTAGAATTCATTGTTTTATTTTCTGAACTGCCATTTTACAAGCAGAATGTGAGCATCAGAGTCATTACCAAAGATCATGTGATAACCCTACCCATAAAAATGCTGTGAGGGAATTTGAAGGGTCACATGTTTTCTCTTAGACATAATCCTTTACTTCAGGATACTTCTGCATATACACAGCTGCATGATGAACAAGAATCCTTTTTTACAGTCTCTTCAGCTTTCCATACCACCTAGTGCAGTGCTGAGAATTAATTATACCTATACAAAGAATTACCCATTTTTATTGCAACACTAAAAAACGTAAGTACAACCTTTAACCAGCTGTTTTCACAAAAGTAAATGACTATTTATTATATTCTTTATAATTAATGAAGACCAAATTGCTTACTATGATGAATGCCAATAAATACCCTCTAATATGCAAAAACTTTTCACATTTACATTTTAATGAGATTTGAAATGTTAATGAATGGAGTCTACTAATTACCTCAGTGAGTGCCTCAAATAAAAGTGAACTTTGTTAGATGAACTAATATTAGTTCCTCATTAGGATGTTCTAATAGCTAAAAATAATTAATGTTTTAGCTAATATGCTGAAAATAAATAACTATTTGTTTCACAGGTTGACAAATATTTTTAATGATAAACAATGAGCTCATGAGTAATACATGCGACCTTTCAAATGTCTTCCTCAGGTACCTAAAAGAAGATTCTTAACACATCTTTTTAGTCTAATAAAGATTTTTTATAAAAACCTTTATATTCATTTGATTGCTTGACAGACACTGAAATGATGTTCAGTTTAAGCTTTATTATTTGTATGAATATGTTCAATATAAAATGAAGATTACTAAAGATAAATATTAGCCTAATTATCTTTCTGTATCAGATTTATGGCATCCAGTAAGGAAATGAATGTCCAGTACAGTTACCTGTTTTCACTAGTATATATTCTGTGAAATGTGCACATTCTGAAGCACAACAGTGCAGCTCAGTGTAGAGTACTGGTGGTGTTGTATATGAGGTCCTGAATTTACTCCATCCATCCAAGCCAACAGGAGACAAACAAGAAAGGACTCAGCCATTTGCACACTAGGACAGCTCGCTGCCAAATTGACTTCAAAAGAGAAAAATGGGAAAAAAAAGTACTTTTCTTAGATTCATAACTTACCCTCTCCCAAGGATTTTTTTTTTCTTTTTTTTTTCTTTTTTTAAATAAGTAACAGTAGTTCCCTGGTTGAAAACTGTGTTTTACAAAAGAAAAGGTTTTCATGTTGAAAAGCACGTTGGCAGAAAATTTAAAAAGACGGTGGGGTAGAATTTCTAAAACTGCACAAAACACTGGATTAAATTGTAGGGGACAGACACTGCAGACCTTACTTGGTCATGTCTCAGTAAGGACTTGGTAAAAGCTACACAGATTCCAGAAGGACTATTTCCTAAAGAAAATTTAAAACCTAAAGGTCACATTCTGAATACATAAAAATGCTAATTCACATATACATTCTGGAAAGAATATACACAATTCACTGCAATGCCAAAACAAAATATATAACCACTGTTTTAACCATTTATCTTGGCATAACCGTATATTTATAGCCAAGCTGTTTAAAATATAAATTGTCCTCCCTTCTTCCCCAAATGAATAAATAAATGAAACATTAAACCATATATTGCAACAACATTTTGTTGCAATATCCTGTTTACATACTTTCCATAACTTCTCACTTAACAGGCTTGCTGATCCTGAAAATACAAAAACACATGTAGCTCCAAGGAATATATTGATAGGCGTATTTGTCATATTCAGCCTCTGATCCATGGAAGTGAATCCAGTGGGGTGGCAAACCTTAACACGCTCTGGAGCACTCAATCCCAGTGGCAGTTAACAAATAATTCCTCCTAAAACAGTTGTATAGAAAGGTCAAAGTTTACCTTTTTGCTTGTTACGTTAACCTCATAACTTAGTTTGCTTCTGGGTAAGGGAACAAGGAATATATATCATTGTGCCCAGCAATTTTTCACATGTCAGCCTGATTAGATAGCTGCGTATAACAGCACGCGTCCTGCACCCACTGTGGTTATCATACCTCTGGAGTCATGGAGAACTTTCAAATTCTGCCACTATGCCCCCCAATAGGTACATAAATCAGAAATATGACATGAAAAGGTGCTTTCTATAATGAGTAATGTCTCTGAATTTATAAACTTAGTCATACTACGTTTGCTGGAAGTGTCTGTTTAAATTTGGCAAGAGAGCCCTGAAATTCTAGCAACAGTTTCAAAAGGACACACACAGGTGTTTCTACTGGTTGATAAAAGTATTTGAAAATAATTTTTGTTTCTTTTTAATCTCTCATTAATTTCTTGTGCTCTTGCTCTGTGGGTAAGAGTGTTCATGGAAGGCTGCATCTGCTCTCCTCTTTCCAGACAGCTGAAACTACTCTGGGCTGGCTGAAATGTGTTGTAAAAGGACTGCCTAATTTTCTGAGTATCAGAAATATTCAATAAGTTGAGCATGAAAATGGGGCTTTTACCATCCTGGGAGTTGTGACATTGAACAAGCAAATGTGGTCATGTGTGGTTGTTGGGATTTCTGGGTAATTTTCACACAGTGGACTTCTCTTCCAGGTGAAGTGCTCCATTTCATGAGCTACATAGTGAGGCTGGCAAAGGGCCATGAATGCTCACTAATGCTCACCAGTGATGGATGTCATATGAAGCTATGAGCAAAACAGCAAGGGCCTACTTTGTTGACAGAGCCCACATTTAGCTGCTTATGCTCTTGAAAAATCAGTATGGAACAGACAGTTGGGACTGGCTAAGTGTGTATTTTGAGAGGATGAGTAACATTTAACATTTTCAGATATTACCCATTTACTGGTTAATTAAGTCCTATTACCATATTGTGATGCTAAACCTCTTGATTGACTTTTATATGGTATTCTTTTCAACTTCAAAATGATAAAAAAGTGTTAATGTTAATTCACCCACGTTACTGCCAAAGCTGTTTGGCCATGGAGGAAATCAACCTTAAAGATGGTAGTCTGAGAAACATGCCTTCCTATTCTAGCAACAAAACATAAGCAAACATTCCATGGACAACATACGCCAAAAAGAGCTTAAAATATTGACAATACATCAAACATTGGTATAAGTCAACATTTATCATAACATGGGAAGAAAAAAAAAAAAAAACAAACATGAAAGGTGGAAAGAAATAGAAATGCAGCAATTGTAACAATAGCAACAAGATTAATTGAAGAATTTTAACACTTATCAAAGAATAATAGATCACATTTTATTGGATGGAAATACTTTTTCTTTCTTGACTCTTAAGAAACAATATGTTACTATCTACATGCAGTGGTGCGAATAAAACCTTATATTCTAATTAGGTATTTTCAATGTTTTTTTCTCTAATCTCATAGAGGTAAAAATGCCAGCAAACCAATAAAAGTGACCCACACATTACATGATCAGTCTTGACTATCCCCATGGCTAGCATGTCTGTTTTGCTACAAATGCAAATAGGTAACACAAAACATTGAAGGCTAGTTTACTAATCTATTGATTCAACAGTGCTTTGGCTTTGGCAAAAACAATCCAATCAGCTAAAGGGGACCAGAAATTAGCAATCTCAAACACATACTGTCACTCCTTTGGCAATGTATACCACTTCCTGCATAACCAGAATAGAAAGACTATCTTTTCTCTGTTTCTTTTTGTTTATCAGGAAATGTAACATTCCTCCTTTTTTCTCTTCCAGCTGCCTAATTCTCTGCCTTTCCACTGAGTGATGAAAAATACAAGTGAAAGAAGGAAACCAACAGCAGGAAAAGCACAACAAAAGCAGGAAATTAATTATTCTCCAGTTGTTCTCCATTTTTCTTTGCAGTCGTTGAGTTAACAGTAGTCTCTGAATAGAATTAGAAATGTCCACAATATAATTCTATTTGGTGGCTTTTTTTTTTTTTTTTTTTTTCTCTTCTGTTGAGGGAAAAGAGAAACTCAGGAGAGAAGGTAAGAGAAACTCCCTCTACCTCCTTAGAAAAGAAACCATCAGTGGGACTGGCTCTTCTGCAGGAAAAGAGAATTGCCTTCCTCCTCCTTTCTCCAACCAGGAGGCAAAGGGGAACTGGCCACAGACTTTTGCAGGTTTACCTAGAACACAAGAGAAAAAGTGATCTTACCAATATTTTCTTTTATCCTAATACTCAGGTACTTAGATGTAAAAAGTCATGTGTCAAGTTCAGAAATCCAGGGTGTGTTCTGCTTTGTGATTTCTGATGTGGGTGTTGCCTAAAAGCACTGCATTTCTGAAAGACTCTGTTGGTCCTTTTTCTGATCCAGGAGCAATCACATCTCATCACCATTTGATATTAAAAAAAATAACAACAATTGGTGAGCTCTCCATTAGTCTTTTACTTTTATTGATGAGATGATGTAGTGATTACGCCACCTCACTAAAACCTTGCTGGACTTAGAAAGTAAAGCATTACATGAAACGTTCATACAATTGATACTTTGTGCACCAGTGATGTCTCTTCAGGTATGACTGAACTATGGAGAAAACAAGATAAAGGAAATTGAAATCAGAAAGATAAAAATAAAACAAAAAATGTATAGCATCTTTTCTAAGGAAAAACAATGGTTTTGAGGCTTATATAACAATGAAGATAATGCAGTATGTCTAAAGCCAGCTTCTGTATTCCTTAAATGAAAAACAATTAGTCAAATTCTAAGAATGATCTGAAAAGATATTAAAATGTTCATCTTTTGAACTCTTTCAAATACATAAAATGTTCTCTTTAGATCTCTCCTACAGATCCCATTGCACATTAATTTTTCACATTATTCTGTTCCAGAATGGTCTATGAAGCACAAAACCACCATTTTATTTCCACAGAAAAACTAGTGGTAAGTGCTTTTGGCTTCTCTTGCCAGTTTACCATTCTTGTTTACAGAACTCACTCAAACTTTTATTCATAGGACATCTTTCAAGCTCTCCACTTCCACTTAAACAAAAGAAGAGTAAAATCCGAGGGCAACTTGTTGAGATTTACTGCATTGACAAGAAACAGTTTTTTCTGCCACCGATTTGCAGTGACTGATGTCAGTGGGATTGTAATTCCATTCCTGGTAGCCATGTGGTTAGCATAGAAGTTTCTCTGTCAAATATAGATTGATTGGAAGAGACAATAAGTTTTATCTTGATCACTTTGGTGCTTGAGTTGTTTTCAGATGTAAAGCAATTATTTCCTTTCAGCAAGAACTGTTTCTTTAGGATCTAGGAAATTTAGCATTTCTTACCTTCTTCACCTACTTGCAGGAAACCCTGGAATGTGTTCTTTCTGTAACTTTTAATAAAATTTAGCATTTCTTAAAGAGAAAAAAGCCATACATGTGTGTATCTGTGTCTAATATACACAGACATACATAAACCCCTGATCATGAGAATGTGGTGACGATAAAGTAACATTGTTTTCATTTATGTTGTTGTTTTCATCTTTAAAGTTTGACAAATTTATCTGTCTATTATTCATTGCAAGACCAACCCAGGAAATGCTACTTTAACCTGTATGAATAATTCCATCGAAGATAATGGGATTAGCCATGGTAGTAAGCAATGGCCTACTTTGTGTTCCTATACTATATTTTACTCAAGATTATGGGACATTTTAAGAGTGGGATGTGAATTACTAAGCCAAGTAATTACCAAGAGGTGCTGCTCAGAGGTATGAGATACTGCATCCTACATATGTTAGATATAGAAGGAAGCTTAAAATTATACATGTACATAGTCCAGAATTAAATCCTAAACAAATATGCCAAATACAAAGAAGCACTGTAGTTTTTCATGTAAATGAGGAGCATTACAGAATATACAGCAAACACTAAATTAACTGTGACTGTGCTCTCTGAGGTGCTTTACTACATACACTAAATGTTAATATACTATAAGTTCAATATACTGCTCTCCAGTACAGATACAGTGATTCTTTTAATCTTTGGTGTGCCTAAATCTAAATAATAATTTATTCACATCTGTGACAGAAAAGTCATTTATATTTTATTCCCCAACAAAAGTCTAAAGAGTCACTTGTGAAACAAATTTTCAGGAGCCTTCTGAGAACTATAAAATTTCTTCACACATAGCCAACACAGCAGGAAAAGCAGGGGCAAAGGTAAAAGTTAATTCCTCTGACAAACATGGAAAATCTACCAGTGCTTCATTTGCAACTGTGGCTTCACACGTACCTAAAATTTTAGCGTTATCTCAGAAGAATTGCTTTACACAGATTTTCTACTATTTTACTTTCAAGTAGATGTATGAATTCTCTAATTGGAAATATATATCCACACTAACTTTTTTTTTTTTTTTTTAATTTCACAAAATGGGGGAATTATTCTCCTACTATCCAATTCTACTGTTCTTCAAATGACTGAGAGTACTTGCTACCAGCCAGACAGTACTCTGGATGCTGCAATATATAAGGATCCAAATGTTTATTTATTGATCTTTCAGCTACTACTTCAGACATTAATTTCTGGAATTGTATTCAGCTGGTGGCTACATAATCTCAGTGCTTCAATAGTATCTGTAATGCCTTCTCCAATGCAACAGGTGACTAAATAACTTTGTCATTTCACTTCTGTGCAGTATAAGGCTCTATCTTAGCTGTTCATATGGTGCCAGAGAAATTACCATTATTTTAAGATTTGACCTGGAAACTGTATACCTCCAAAATTCTTGCAAATCACTGCTATTTTTATTTAGAAAATAATTAAAACCCAAGAAATCTATTTTACCTTTCATTTGCACAGCATATTTTCTGTAAGGTATTTCCAAAGTATGGCTTTCCTAAAATATAGCAATAGGAACTATCACAAGAATAACAACAATTTAAAAATAATATTTGAGTATAAAGGCGGTTTATGTAATTAAAAATACTTTCTACATTTTCCTCAACAAATGTCAAGTAAGCTGGCATTACATTCAACTTCTTATACTTGAAAAAATCAGCAATCCCATAATAGAGTTTCACTTTAAGCTGTTGTGCTTGGACTATAATTTTGAAGACAATGAACTAATCGTTATTGGCATGGTGGTCAGCTGGTGCTGTCAATAGCATGCAACAAAAAGGATTTAAACTTCTTTCAGATGTGTACTGATGAAGCAAAAGGGAATCTTCTAAAGTGTGATACTGCTGCGCGTCCACAGAGCAGAACTTGCTTACAAAGGAAAGTCTGTCTCTTGGGGCTGCATCATGATGAAGACATAGTCACTAGATGACTCAACATTGCCTCCTGGCTCTTCTGCATGATCAATGGATAGGCTGCAGGAATACAGTGTAAAACTCAAAAGATAAGAAAATCACAGTTTTGGATAAAAATTCAGGACAAAGACTCAAAGAGTTCTTTGGCTTATCACGATGGTTCCTGTCTGATGATCCAAGAGGTCTAACACATTCAACATGCATACAGGTGCCATATGTCTGCGGCTTTGCCATAGTGATGGGATTCACTCAGAACTTGATCCAACCTGTCATAGCAGCACTATATTTTGCAAGCAGGAGTACAGAAATACCTCTATGATAGACTTAGTCTGCTATAGGGCACACTAGTTGTATGTTCTTGAATCTCTTTTCAATACATGCAATCACAAAAAAAAAAAAAAAAAAAATCACTCCACTGGACTTGTCTCCCAACAGCAGGACCTACAGGAAAAAGGCTAGGCAAAATCAAAATGTCAAGATTAATCTGTTTGTGGATAGGAGCCTGTAACCCTGATTCTGGGTTCATTTGTAATTCATACTTTCCAAAGGGCAAGGCAGCTATTCCATTTGAAAACTCACTTGCAACCACTCTGTGCAAGTGCATGCTTATGTGAACGAGAACTTGATGGACACAGATTTCAAATCCTTGAAAGTTTACAGGACAGTGTGATACTAACATTAGGCTTGTCAATGTAGCGTTGGCCCAACCCTCATACACATGGCGTTCCTGTACACACTGTTGAAGTCCACAGCAGATAAAAGCATCTGGCCTCAAGCATCACATAACAATGGGGTGACAGTCAGTTTTAGACTAGCAGCAGAAGTGAGTCTCACAAGCTAAATGACCTAAAATTTCCATAATTATAGTTAGCTTCCAAGCAACAAGATGAAGAAGGATAGAAAAAAAAGCAGTACAATTTTGATTAGGAGGTAAATAAATCAATATGCTTATTTTTCTTAACCCAGTAACACTTCCATTCTGAACAGGGTTGTTCTAGTTAATATAACCTACTGATTATTCACAGTTTTGCAGCTAAAGACTGTTAAAGCTTTTCCATTACCTATTTGTCTGTGGTTTTGAGAACCAAGAAGCTAATGGATTCTAATGTAAAGGGAATAATACCTTTTATTCAAATGTCCTCAAAAAGTTGTCAGCTTACACTTTTAAATTTCAATTAATAGCTCCTAAAGTACTTACAACCCCTCAACTCAGAGTCATTATTGCTAACTGTGAAAGAAGTTATATTTTTGTTTTATTTTGAAAGACTAGAAGGCATTTGAGATCATTCCAAATTCCTTGCTGAAATTTACTTAAAATATAATGAACACTGTTTTAAATTCTTTGAGCTAAAAATAGGATACAAAAGGTATTTATTTGTAATTATTTCTGTGAGGTTGTTCAGCTTTAGAGAAAAAAAAAAAAAAAAACCAAAACCAACACAAAACCAAATATTTTAATGTTGAGGGTTTAATTTATAAAAATATTAAGCTCAATATTGGAAAGGAATATTAAAGGAAGCAAAACCACCCACCTGCCATGTTGCAATATTCTTAGGTAGCATATGTATTTCTAACTTTACCTAGAAGCTCACAAACAGTGGAATTTGTTTAGACTTCTCATGGTATACAAATGAGATGCTTAGTGATCTGTTTTGTTGAAAATCAGCACTACTGTTAACACATCAACCATGGCAGTTTATATTCAATTAAGGGCTCAGTCCTACACTTTATGGACCGTTCTGGATTCCTACTGTCATCATTACAACCAGTTTCACTGTTTCACAATACTCTTGCTTGTACATATTATAAAATCACACCTATAAATTTGTATAGGTGTGTTCTGCCAATGACCAGGTCCAACAAGAATGATACAGCCAGCAGGAAGAGAATCCATTAAGTAGACTGTACTGTAAACCAAAACTTCGTAACATGAATGACCACCGGGGGTACAAACAAGTCAACCAGCTCGTATATAATTGACACCACCCCCAACAATCCCACAAAAGATGTGACTCGGCCCACAACAGGTGGTATAAACAGTGAATCGAGGTTTCCCATAGTTGGCATGGGAAGCAGCCAAACCAGAAAGCTAAACATATACGATAAAGGTGCCCACATGGCAACTCTCACCTGATCGGCCCGCATTTGCAAAGGTCTAAACAGACCATGGCCCAGCTCCAGGGAGAGTCAGGAGGTCTCTCCTTAAGCAGGAAGCTCTGTGGAGTGCACTCCACAGAGCAGATGCTCCTAACTCCCTGCAAGTGGTCCCAGCTTTTATCCCCAAGCAGGACACCTGACCTTTGTTCACTCAGTGAGGGGCCCCTGGGGCTCATTTCCCTTATGGCTCTCCCTGCAGGGCTGGCCGCACCCTGGGGGGAAGCTATAAGGCAAACTCACCACCTCTTTATGAAGGGCTGTGGGAATCATCCATATGTCAACCTTAATTTGGGGCTTTGGGTTCAAACCCCAGCATTTCAAGGTGGAACTGATCTCTCAGACTAAAGTCAAAAGATGAGCAGATTCCAGCAATACAATGCTGCATTGTAAAATACAAATACTAGAGAAGAAATAAGATAGTTGGTTCATTATAGGACTTCCCTTTAAAGAACATCTTTTAGGACACTATGATTTAGTCCTGTGAAGGACTTCTACTTCTTACACTGGGGAGGGTATCATAATATGAATTATTTTACAGTTATTTATCATATATCTTAGATTTGGTTTCACTTTCTTATAATCCAACTTGTGCCAACTTCCATAAACTCACTCCTCTTATATAATTTAAATACATACATGCAGACGGAAAACAAAATCACTAGAAGGAATTGTAGACAGTTGTACTTCAGAAACTCACACACACCTTAAAATTTCTTAGACAGTCCATACTTTCAGAGAATCAGTACAAATGACAACAGGACACAGAAGTCAGTGATAAGGACCTTTTGGAGTCAGGAAAATAAGACTATAAAGGATTTATACCTCAAGACTATTGGGAAGAAAGAAGCTCTGAAATCAGTATCTGTCTTTATTATGTGAAAATATGTATAACATGCAAAGCTACTTAATTTCAAAAGGGTTGTTTCATTTCAGAAACAATAATAAATAAAAATAAGCAACAGTGCTACTAAATAGAGGTTACAGTTCCAGATCCAGTGAGAGGACCACCTCCTTAAACCTCCTTGAACCAAGCAACCTGGTTTGTACTTTACAGGTTGTGGAAGATTCTTTTTTATTATTATTTTTTATT
>NW_008613297.1:0-7440 GCF_000691845.1 Merops nubicus | reverse complement strand
AAAGAACAACACAGCTAAGCAGCACGGAAACTGTCCGTTCTCCAGCGACGAGAGCAGCTCAGCTAGTGGATTTCCACCCCAACATAGCAATCCCATGAATCAGAAATAGATGTTCCCAGCGCCAATGCCTCCGCTACACAACACTCTGTACAGAACCAGCAGCTCATGGCAGGATGTAATGCTCAGCTCATGACAGACTTTTTTTCATCACACAACTAAGAGAATGTGTTTTCTGGATTCCCTTGGAAACAAAGTCCTTTCAAACGAAACTGCTCTCTGCAGAAACAGGGAGCTGATGATGTGTCCTGTTGTGTAGCCCTCACCTGTCTGAAGTCTAATTTCTCCAGACTACACTAGATTTCCCTCAAATAGCATCACTCTTTTTTTGACTGATATTCTTGATCAAAAAATAATCAAAATTACTAGGTTAAAGCCAAGGTAAGAAGCAGAGTGTTTCCTTATTGTAGGTTGGATAATCCTTTTTTATTAAATCAGTAGAGCAGATTACAAGTTTCACAAAGAGACTTTCCCAGACCAGACAAAAGCCTTATCTAATTCTTCCTGCAGAAGTAATATTTTGCACAGCACTGGTACTGAACTCCTCAGCCACATCCTGCCCCAACTTTGATTCACAACCGAACACTTTTCAATATCCCACCCAAGCAGGCTTTAGTTCAAAACAGCTGAAGTTGTTCAAACCTTCAGAGTTGCCCAAATTTTGCGTTACAGTTCTTGTCTGGCTAGAAACACAATCTCCACTTTGGGAATACATTCAGAAAACACAAGTCAATTCTGTAGATGCATTTTTTTCCTTCTAAATGATTTTGCTGAAGAAGAAACCTATCCCTATTGTTATTCCCTAGCCTTGCAATTTCTGTTGACTTGAGCAAAGTGCTCAAAAATGAAAATATTAGTACACCAACATGTTCCAGATCTAACACTCAGGGATAAAGCTGACCTAGCAAGCTATTTTAAACTGCTTCTTGAAACAGATAACAAATCTTTCAAAAATTTACATTGATATACAGATCACAAAATTACTGCAGCTGGAATTGCTCTGGTTTACACTTACACCTAGAAAAATAATCAAGCAAAACAAACTTATGTTGTGTTGCAACAATTACAGTTTTTCCCAGCATGCCTTGCTTTGTCACTTAAAATTTTCTGGACAAAAAACTACTTTTATTCCTTATTCTCAGTCTAGGTTTTACTTACAAGTTGAAGTAAAAGATAGCAAAGGTTAATAGGAAACCATTTTACGTTTCTGAAAGCTAACAGCTAAACCTAATAGAAAGATTAAGAGGCAATGTATTTGCCAAAACTTCTTGTTTTAATCCCAGACTTTCACTAGTTGTCTCAGGGGATGTGAAGTTCCAACCCAAATCACAGGCTCAGTGCAGTAGTTCCATTTAAAAAGACATTAATTGAAAAAGAAGTCAAAACATGCATGGTTACTTCTGACAGCTGTTGCTAGAACTCAAGTGTATTGGCAGAAACATAGCCTAGATTTCTTTTCGGTTAGAAGTCCTCCTTCAGAGCAAGGTGGAAGTCTGCAAGGAGCTCTTAGTGAGCTGCCAAAGCAGAAACTGCAGCAAATAGTCTCTGCATTCTGTTTAGCTGCAGTTTATGATCAGAGTCCCAAAAGTATGAGAGTTAATCTGACAGCTTGAGTGCTGCTATTACCCGATTAATTTTCTGATAAGTTAATTTGTGTTGTTATTTGCTTGCTTTCTTTTTGGCCAGGAATACACTCTTTTTTTTTTTTGGAGTGTTAAAAACATTTGGCAAAAGTTCTAATGATTTAGTGAAAAAGGACTGTCCCAGATCTTTTTAAGGCTGTTTCTCACTGTATTACAGATACTCTTGTTTTGTTTTGCGAGTGCACCACAGCAGCAGCTTCCAACGTGTTCAGCTACTGTCACCTAAAGCACTGAACATTTTGTTAGTTCTGACTAAACATTAAGTCTCAGACTAAATGTCACTTGACATGTGCCTGTAGGATTCAAATAGCGTGCATGCTGCCAATTAGTCACATAAAAGAGCAATCAGCCACAGAGAAATGTAGCACAATAGCCGCATCGCTCATTTGCTGTTCAGGGCAATGCTGCACTTAACTAATGTATATGGTCTGGCCTGCTGGACAACACAAAGGCTAAGGCTGAGCTGCTCACACCCCCCAAACATTTAACACACTTGCATACCACGAGATCTTATGAAACAGTTTTGAAATAGAAATTATTGCATCTAGGCACAGCGGGTAAGCTGAGGGCTGTGTACTAACTCCAGCTCTTTGGCTCTGTGGGCCAAGACAAATCCTGTCTGCTTGTCCCTAACCTTCAACGCCTACACTGGCATCTCTCCTTGCAGCTCAGTATTGTCTCAACCAGCCTTCCAGTTGGCATCAGCTGCCAGGTAGAATTTCAAAACCTTTACAGTTTCTGCAGGGCAGGATTCTTCTTTTTATGTGAAAACATGTCCAAACAGTATGTTTTCATATGACTCTTTCCACACAGAGTGAGCATGGATACTGACAAACACAAAGGCCTTAAACAAAGAGCTAGGGGAAAAAATAAAGACAGTGAGACGTCCTCATTCCAAAGAAGACAGTTCAGAAACAGCTATGATGAGAGCACAGGGGCAATCAAAGCTGTGAGACACCAAGATCAAGAGCACATACCAGAATGCTTGAAGCAGATGCCTCAAGAAACATATGCAACACTACCAGACCAGCTGGAGTCCTTGAGTAAACTGAACAGCAATACTTAATTCCCACTGGTAAAGCAACAAGTAGAGATAAATATGGTTCCTTCCAAAAGCATCCCTAGTAAGAACACCCTTGTGTGTCAGTGCAAGCTGAGGAGTAGGTACCAGAAGGATGATGGGTTTGTTTCCCCTCCCTTTCACTGCTTTCAAGGACAGCAGCAGCAGTTGCAGTTACTTTGTCTGCTACATACCAACAAGCTAAGACAGGAAACAATTTATGTTCAGATACTGTTTCTCCAATAACAGACTAGAAATTAGTTTTCCCTAAACTACTGTTCAAACAGGAAACTTCAGACTCCATACAGCAAAGCCATTAATTCATTCTTCTCAGACACTATCTCCAAGATACATTACAGGCTTCACTCGACGGCTGACATTCTAAAGAGGTTTTGAATTAAATTATTTGCTAAAACAGGCACTGTCTGGCACCGTGCAAGAGATTAGTTCTACTCAGCACACGCCTGGGATCATGAACTGCACAAAACTGTAAATTCATGCCCTAAATATAGCACATTCCAAATAACTTACTGATACCTTCATACTTCTGTGTAATAGTTTACCCAAGGACCTCAACGTGCTTGATGCTGCTGAGCTAAGAGGTTATTTTAGGCTCCCTTTGCTTTTGAGAAACAGTGGGTTCCATTTCCCCACTTAACAGGACCCAAGATTGATCTTCCTTTGCAGGATGAATGACATCTCACAGCACCACCAGGGGAAAAGGGCTGCATTCTTTCACTGCACAGAAAAACTAATTTCACATTCCAAGGTGAGTTGCACATGTTTGTATTTCAGAGCCCTACTATTGAAGACCATTTGCCTCTCACAGATGGAGCATTCCAAGCACCTTCAGTCTCAGAGCTGCTGGTCCCCACAGGCTGTTGTGTGCAGATCCCCAGCCTTCAGAGGTGGCACAAACACCACTGGTATGCTCTGCTTACACAAAATGCTTAACTGCAGATCCAACCTGCCAGTGCTGCATGTAACCACCTTATGGAAATCAAGGGCAATTATCATGCTGGCACCAGGACAGAACATTTTTACCCTAACCCATGCACATACAACACTGGTGGCACAAACCATTCGGGTGTGTCTCCTGGTGAATGGGCACTGTGAGGCATTTAACCCAGTGGACCCTCTATGTACCAAGTAATACATCAAAATGATGTTCACAGGAGCTGAACCAACAGCAACGTAGAATGGTTTAAAATGCTCATACACTCTCAGCAGAAAGTCTCACAAATTCTCCCTGGATCTAACTAAAACCCTAATGGTGTACTTATCTTCTGACTGGTCACAGGTCATGCAACAGGAACACAACCATACAGAAACAGATGAAAGAGAAGGAATCTAATTACCTCCTGTGAAAACAACTCCAAATGAAGCCTTTTGCAATATGTAAAATAACAAATACCCTTTCATTCCCAAACTTAGAAGAGAAATTCCAAATTGCTATGGAGAGATACACTTCAATCTCAAACTTCTGCCATTATGTACAATTTAATACTGGAGATGTAAAAATATTTATTCTTCATTGAAATTCATTTACCCTTTTTCCACTTAGGTTTGCCCCTCACATTGCACACCATCTTTTCTATCTGAACACTCAATACAACAACAAGCTAAATGGTCTGCCAAACAGTGCATCTGAAACATGAGCACTTTATTTCAAACTGTCTAAGGTTAGGAAAAACTTCAACAACACTATAAAAATAAAACAGACTCCCAGTCACACTGAGAACTTCCTGCTGTGACACAGACTCCACTGGCTCCAGCACTGAGAAAAGAAAAAAAATAGCTTCTGTAACTTAAAAATTGCTCGAAATCCTGAAATCTTATCTGCTGCCCTGTATCACCATGTTCACAATAGCACAGCAAACAGAAAGGGCAATACATGCTAGAACATGAAATGCTAAAGAAAATTAATAGGTGTAAGAGCCTACTAGACATGTGAATGCCTTGTCTGCTGGGTTATAAATTAAGGTAATCATACAAGTTAATGATGTATAATATTTCACAAACATAGCCCTGTGCAGAAAGGGAAAAGCTTATTTGTGCAAGTGTCACATACTTTAGACTGTATTTTGCAAAGCAACTTCTGCAGAAGTAGCATCATACTGCTGAGCTTTGTTTGCCATGAATGTATTCAAAATACACCCAAGACATGAGACGTGGCTTCTCCCTTCACTTTGCTTTAACTGCTCCTCTGATTTAAGTGCAGCAGTTGGTGATAAGCAGCAACATCCCCTTCTTGAAGAGTACAGGACGGATCATTCCAGAAGTCCTGTTACTCTAAGGGCACCCCTTCCTGGGGCAGAACAGAATAGCACAAAAGTTATGTTTTTAAATAACCTTTATGTAAGGAAATCATAGACAAGGGTATGGCTCTGTCCTCTCTTCCCTTGTGGATGTTCTGTGCATAAATCAAAAGGAGCAAGAGCCTCTCCAAGACGTAGATACACAATGTCAAACCATCAAAATACCTATCTAGAACTATCCCCAGGTAGATGTGCAAAGCTTAGCAAGCAATCTTCACATACAAACAACTGTACATGACAAATCTGAAATTCAGCTGCTTACTCACACACCAACGCCCTCAGTCAACTATTCCAGCTTCTTTGAAGATGTCTGGGTATACTAAATTTAGGCTGCTGAGAAATTATTTCCACATAGCCACACACAGGAAAACCTGGTCTCTTCAAGAAGCACAAGAGACCACACTTTCCCTCTCAGAGCAGTTAACACTCAAAATGCAGAGTTCTGAAGCCAAGACCCAGGAGGCAAAAGAGTCTACATATCCAGATGGGAAGTTCTGATGCACAGTCTGTCACTGCAGGAACATCATCACTTTGTACCAAAAGCCAACAGAAGTTAGTCTGTGTGCTATGGCAGTGCACATGATAAAACCTGAGCCTGCCTAGCCTCTATCATGTGAACAGAGATTTCTGCAGCTACAGAGATACTCACCTACACAAACTAGAAACCTTTGAGGATGCAGAAATGTAAAGACAGAAAAGACTGGAGAATGTCAAAATGTCTATTTTACACTGCTTTAACTCTGCAGTGCCTCAAGTGTGGTTCTTAATTTCTTTTGTAAATGTAACTCTGTGTTTAAGATTAGAACTGAGCCCAGGAGATAAACGTACAGCTCTTACTGAAGCAGAACAAATGGCTGTATAACCTACATCATGTCATACTCAGCTTTACTCAACACTTGCAGGCCTTAAGATAGAAAAAAACCATACTTCCTACTGAAGTAGGATACACTACCATAGATAGGGTAGGGAAACTAATTCCTTCACCTTACCAGTCTGGGAGTAAAAACATCAGACCATTTGAAGCAATTTAATATTTTTCCTACTTGAAAAGATCCAAACATCTGCTTGGCTTTTATGCTTCATGCTATCTTTTTGAACACAGGCAACAGCAATAAATACATAGTGACCCTGGTTGGTTGCCTCCTACAGTTCCTCCTCACTGTGACTCAGGGCTCAGTACACTTCTGTGTTACAGAGAGCTCACAGATGCTGCTCCTCTCCTACAACAGAATAGTTCAAGTTATGTTCACTTCACCACGTCACCTGCTTCATCCATTCAGATCAACTCCTACTAGTACATGTTCCTTCAGGTGTATTCAGTCATTATCCACAAACACCCACTTCCCACTTAAAGCACAGGGCCAAGGCAACAAGGTGAATTCAGGAGAATAGTCACTGCCACCAACAGAGCTCCCAGCCCAGGCAGCTGATGCTTTATTCTCTGGAGACAGGACCAAACTACACAAACAGTCTCTGCAGAGGTTCTCAGGCTGCCACTTGCTCCCGTTGCCTGGAAATAAACTGTACTCTTCACAGCTTTCTATCCCAACTGTTATTACAAGAGGCAACAAAATCAGTGCATAATGTGTTGAAGATGAGAGAACTTCCTACCACTGCCAGGGAACTGAAGTTCTTTTTTTAACTGACTACAGCAACATAATATATGGCCATTCAAAACTCTACTCAGTGTACATATATATGCATTACATTTTCATAAATAAATTTTAATGAAGAAAAAGGCATCAAAATCTATTTTACCTGGACATCATAGAGAGCTACAATGTTCTCATGCTGCAGTTCCTATAAAACAAAATATCTGTATTATGGAAATAGCCTGTTACTATTACTATTTTAAATTTGATATGCCTAGGTGACAACCAAAGAGATCCAAATTTTACAAAGAAAGGTTACATCTTTTTTGGACCATCTGATGTAACTTGGAGGAAATCCCAGCTATTTAGACAATATTTACAGGAATAGGAAATTAGGCAACATATTCAGAGGTCATAAAAACATTTGGTTCCAGAACTTACCTCCTATGTCCTTCTCTAGAGAAGTACTACAGCACAAGATCCTTTCACAAGTATGGAAAACTGACTGAATTTAGTTTTATAATCTCACACAACATCTTGCTTAGCAGAGTGACCAACTATGCTGTGTTTAAGTCAACCGTCCCATTTCACAATAAACAGGAAATAAACCCAAATAAGGCCAAATCAAACTCACAGCACAGCTCATGCAATTATTTGTAACTGCTCAAAAGACCCATTTGTCCTTGCTAAGCACTTGCAGCACACTAATATACCTAATACCATAATTTCTGGTACATAATAAATATATCATAATATAATATGTATATATT
>NW_008613296.1:0-19051 GCF_000691845.1 Merops nubicus | reverse complement strand
TATCTTCTAATGTGACACTCAGAAGGCAAAACACTGTCATAGCAGTGTCCTTTCAGAGTAAATTTGTAAGCTATAGAAAAGTTCTCAGCAAAAGTGCTCAGAAAACACAAAGGAACTCCCTATCTAGAGAAAGCATTTTTCTCTTCACAAAAGCCTTTCAAGAGGGCTGCAGCACTGTCATCTACAATGCAGATTTTTTTCCATATACATAACACAGAAAAAAAAAATTTAAAAAAATATTTATTTTGATAAATTTATAAGCTTTCCTACAGGAAAGCTCAGGAAAACTGTGTTCTATAAACACTGTTATTAAACCCAGAGCACATTTACACTTTCTGTTTGCAAAGGATGCCAAAGAAGATGAAGCAGAAAAGGTATGCAGACTAAAGCTACGCTGACTTAATGTTTAAAACAATTTCTGGCATCCTATCAGCTAGAACATTAACTCTGTATGTGCTGTGTATCATTAAAATATTAGGAGATATACATAACAAAAAACCAAAATATTGTGTATTCAATATAAGAAGAGTATGTCTCGTATCATATATTAATTATGAATTACGTATAATATGAATTGCATTTGACAGAGTCACTTATTTCCTGTAATAAATTTACAAACATCTCTCAAGTCCTTTCAGATTCAATTTGAGGAATCTGACTTTAACCTCTTTGTCGAGGTGTCTACTAAGGATTTGTTTCACTTTACAGATAGGTCAGAGTTGAAGTAGGTGTCTATGATTTCAGAAACAATTCAAAATCAATCTGGGACGCCAAAAAAAGGATACTACTAAGAAGGCTGTGCAAAAGAGCTGCTTCACAAAAAATTATGTTATATCAAAGGAAATAATAGCCTTGAGAAAATTACAGAAGTGGCCAATATATGCAGTCTAACACAACTGGAAGAAATGCTCAGCTGCTTGAGAAAAAATAGACAGTTCAAGATGTCAGTAACTGAAGTCAATAAAACACTACCAGATCATCCCACTCTCACTCTCTTCACTGTACTCCTCAGTGTAGTCAACATTTCATTTCATACAGAAGCCACTTGCCTCCAGAAGTCATTGAGTCAACTGTATTTCCAGGTGGATCCAGGCTACATCTGAATCTATTCCTAATTCTGTGACAACAGGCTTTAAAGAGGCAAGAACAGTGGACTGTTGCCCTTGCTAATTTCGTATTACAGTCCTGAAAAAAAATTAACTGTAAGTCAGAAACTTGTAGGACATGATAAAAATATGACTGTTACATTGCCAGAGCCCACTGAAGTAGAACTATGTCTTATGGCATGATGATCTTACCCTATACAGTGCAGTAAAGAGTAAGACAGCAAAGTCTTACACACTAAATGAAGATACACCCTGAAGAACGGTAACTATCCTGGAATAAGTATTATTTCAGAGTGTGGTGCCACACTACAGAACGGTCCTTACCACACCTCCATCAGTAGAATGAAGCAAACCGCAAGTATTAAGGCATGAGGAAGCTGCAGACCCATTTTCTAAGGAGCTGAGCAAACGATGACAAGCTGTCCAAATCAGTTAAGAAAAAGCTTACTCTCCGGAAGATCCGTAACTGACAAATTTATGAAGTTCTGTGGTCCTTCTCAAGGCAAAGAACACACAATACTATGTTCTGCCCTTTACAGAGAAGTGTAGAAAAAGGACAGCTACCACTCGTTACCTTCTCTGAATGTATGTTACATTGCAACGCTTTAAAAGGCCGTATCAGTGAATTCTAGGGATTCAAATCAGATTTCCTACCATTCACACACTTAACAAGTGTCTTGCAAAACTTTTTACTTGATATTGATCAAGAAAATTTCTTTCCATTTAATTTCATGACATATGAAGCACCATATATGTATTAGTAAATGGTCGCTACTGTCAGTGCTGTTTCGCTGGAAGAAACCCTTAATCTTAATCTTAGATGCAATGATGTCATGAAGGAATTGTCCATGGACTCGTTAATTTTCTCTGACTGTATTGGTTGGTCTAATAAAATTATTGCCTCTTCCTACAGATAATGCTTATTTTCACTTTTCTATTGTCCATGAGGATCCTCTGAACAAAAAATACCAGTTGTATCTGATGAAATCATAAATTACAGGGCTGTTACTGCAGTCATATCTCACATTAACATCACAGTTTTGACGTCTAAAGATCAACCCGTGAAGCTGGATTCAGCAAAGTACTTTAGCACAATTTAAACTGTAACTATGGATGTAGTTCTGCGAAGCTACTCCTCTGCTTACCATTAGGCTCAAGTCTAGATCTTGCTGTTAGATAATCTGTTAGGAAATAAGGGAAGTATCATCATACACTCATCCACTTCTAAGTAGCTCTGCCCAAGAGGCAACCTTATACATTTTCTGCCCCAAGACACTGGGATTTGGAGAAGAATTTTATTTCTCCGTTTATCCAGACTCTAAGAGCAAATTAGTTTTTATAGAAGTCATGGCAGATAAAACTCTTTATGTTCCAGAAGTAATTTCTCCAACAATACTGCTTATTATTCTCTAAAATTTTTCTTAAACATGTTTTCTGTTTCCAAAGATAGCTTGTATGATTGCATGCTCATCATATTCTTTTCTTAAACATTTAAGCAGCAATACTGCCATAACATTTTTAATGAGTTTAATGAGAGAATGCTTGAGAAGATGAATTTGTTGAATTACTCACTGTCCTGAAAAACACTTGTGTACTTAAGGGGATGTACTTTTTCTTATGTAAGAAACAGTTTTACTATTTCTTACATAAGAAATAGGGACAGGACCACAAGTATAGAAAATAGAGATAGGGATAGGATTACAGTAATAGAAAAAGGCCACCATTGGGGATCTAACCTTCTGTCAGACACAATGCAAAGGAAGCCCTGCCAAGCAAGTCAGTGTGGCTCTTTGGAAAGAGGACAGAACAGTGGGGACTAGGCGGCATTGAACAGTTTGTTCAAGCACTTCATACAATTTTATGAGCCAGGTCTCCCTTACCAAATTGCTTACAGAAAAATTTTAGTTCAGCTTCAACCGAAAAGGCTGCTGAAAGAAGTTTGTGAATAACAAATGTATAGAAATAAGCAGCTGGAGCTGGCTCAGGGCCTTCTCAGTAGCTGACAGCAGCAATGCCATCATTCACAGCAACCTGCCCCTGACAGCAGCAACAGCTCGCTGTGGCCTCCCTGGCTTTGCAGGCAGTAGGCACAAGGAAAGTGAGCAGCAGGATCGCTGTTTTCACCATCCCCCAAGTTCTGCTCTCCTGGGTAACTTCCGTGACCTGTTTATGTCTTCAGAGAGTCCCGAACCTCACAAAGACATTGATTTTGCCAGGAATTACTCCATTTTTCTTGTTACTATATAGAGATGCCAGCATAAAATTCTCCCATTCTCCACACAACCTGATGCAGACACCAGTTCAATGTAAAAACACCATAACAAAACACAGAATAAAAAATGCAGTAGACAAACTCCACAAGAGAATAGAAATTTTTTAACTATAAAGAGATCACACAATCTTGGACAAGAGTATTCAAACCTCTTAGTGAACACTGTTCATGGGACAAATCATGGGACTGTCTGGTTTTTTTTACTAGAAACACATTTTTATGCTACAAAAATAAGATGAAAATTCTTTCTACGATGTACCTTTTACAATATAAAAGATTTTATGCTGGCCAAGTTTTTGTATGATGGTTAAATGTTAACACAAACATAACTAGACATAGAAAGCATGTTTTCTCACATTCTTATCTAAATGCAAACTCTTCCTCATTTTTCAGTAGATGAAAAAGAATGCTTTCAGTTTTCAAGTTAAAATAATATATTTCTGGTTTGGATTTATGTACTGAAATTCTCCTTCCTATCTGTTGCTCTAGAAAAATACCCAATTACTCCTGCAATTACAGAAATAACAGAATTGGCATAATTTATAAGTACTTGACTCTAAGAAGGCAAATCTTGAAAAAATACCTGAGAAGTGTTAAAATCGCATTTACAAGCTGTGTCAGACAGTACCCAGTGAAGGGAACGCTCAATTCCCAGCTAACAAAATTAGTGCTTAGACAGAAAAGACCAAGAACAGCATTAATGGGAAACAACAGAGAAGCAGTAGTGGAGTTTCACCCATTACATGATTTGTCTAGAGTGTCATCTAGTGGACATACTGTAACTTACGTTTTGAACAAAAAGTACTAATTTTTGTCTTTAAAATTGTTAGTAAAATAAATAGTGTCGACTGTTAACAAAATTAGTATTTCAAAGTTTTTGAGGGAATGGATTTTGTTGGAATGATGTGAGAGAAGGTGGTGAGGAGGTAAACAAGCCACATTTTTCAGTCATCAACTTGCACTGTGTAACTACGTTTATGCTGGCAACAATGTTTATTTGAGTGAGAGGGCATTCAGAATAGAAGAGGAGGTACTGACACAAGAGAGCTTCAAAGAAAAAAAGCAGGGGTTAGTATTTCAGAAGTTGTTTTTTATCACAGCAACAGATTCTTACTATTTTACCTGACAAAATCTTGCATATGTGAATGGTTTTTGTACAACAGCCTTTGTTACAGGCTTGTTGCCGTTCTCCAAATAAGACTTCGAGCAACTGGTTAAGTAGAAGCACTGTCTAGCTGCACAGAAAGACCTACAGTGTATTCCTTGGCTAGAAATTTAATAGAGCTGCTATAAGTAAGCTGGAAAACAACAGAGGAAATCAGGAAGTGGGAAGTGTGTGCAGAGTCCTCCATCATGTAAAAAAAGTAAATACAGTATTAAAACTGGAAGTGCTTCAGATTTTTGCCACCAGTATGAAGTATAAGTTCATATAATTACTACTGTAACTAGCCATCTAAGAAAAAACCTGCAATGGTTGTACGAATATTTTGATGAGTAACTCAAATACAGAAAGAGACAATTTCAAACACAGAGCTGAGGAATAACTCCTTTATTCTCTTCACCGCTCTTAAAATTTTCCACAAACTAGCCTTACAAACAAAGCTGTTGATAGAGGACAGGGAAGACATCTCTGTAGATGAGAACTGTATTTTTAAATCACTTGGGAGAAGCACTCTCACCTCTCCAAAAACTTAATATTTGGAACACTGACTCACAAATACATGGCAATTTTATGCACCCAGCAGAGGGACAGATGAACCAAATGACAGCTGAAATGCATCAGATCGCATGTTCAACAACCACTGAAGCACAAAAATACTGTCAAAAAAAAGGTGGTCCAAAAAAATGGTCTAAACATTGCTGTCAAATATTTTTTTAAAGAAAGTAATGGCTCTTAAATTAATTTTGATGCAATGACATGAATGCCAGAATAATCAGTTTTTCATTAACACCTACATATTTCTGAGAAAAATGGGTGAAAATCTTTTTAAATTAAATTGTCATTGTAAAACACCCTTTCCTGGACAGTTTTGACAATGGTTATTGAAAAAAAATAAGTGGCAGTTGTCTTTGCCAGCAATTGCTGCCAATAGCAACATTTACCAGCAGCATTTCTGGCAGTCTCTGCAAGCGGTTTCACAATCACTCAGTCTCCCTTTTCCATTATGAACCACCCACTTCAACAAAAGTGAGAGAGTCTCTGGCTCTTCCTTATGCAAATACTTTCCAAAAATTTACATTTGAGAGGACCTTTGTTCACAAATCAAAAAGAAAATACGTACACATACATGTGCAATGGTATGAATAGATACAATATGTACAACAAAGTCTGGCACAGGTAGTTAATGTGTTACTTTTTCTAGCTTCCACATAAACAATGACATGGAGACCTTATTTCCCACTGAAATAACATTGTTAAATAATTATGAAGTCCATTTGAGGATCTTAAGTCTATCTCGGAGTTCATATTATCCCTCTGCCCTATACTAAATTATTCTGGATTGCTGAACTTTGATGAAAAAAAACAGACAACTGAAGTATTATGTTTATTCACAATGTAGAAAAAAAAAGATCTCAACACTGTTTTCTTTCAGCCTTCATGCTAACCCATGTAGGACCAACCTGTGAACAAAGAACACAAAATGCTGGAAGAGAAGTGGACAGATGCCCAGATGTGAATACAGTTCACATGACACTTCTGATGAAAAAAAACGAAATAGGTGCTTCAGATAATTGCCTCCATGAAGAGCTGAAGCATTCTGAACTCTGTGGCCTCATGCCATTTCGTATTTCTGTCCCACATGAAATGTTCCCATCTGGAACACTGTACCCATTTGTCACCCATTAACAGGTTGTGCTGATGAACACTACAGAAGTTCCATCTAGGCTTTGAAAACTCACATATTTTGCAGATGTATTTTGTCCAGATTCAAAACATAAGCATGTACGCCTGCATCAGTGTACCTGCATACACACCCAAATCAATCCACAGTAAGAATACCTATCCTGGGTTTCACGTAATTATTTTCATGTAATTTCAATACCTTAGACTTTAACTAGAATATTTTCTAACAAAGCACATAATGTTGATCCTTTCTACTTGGGACAACCTAAGAATAACAAAACTTTCAATCCACCGAAAGAACTGCCATCCTTGCACAGTGCCTTTATTCAGTACCTGAAGCACAGAAACTCCACAAAAAAACACCCTACAAAGTTCCTTTCCAGTTTTAGCTGAGGTACTGAAGCCATAATTTTCTAAATATCCTGTTTTGCCTTCATACAAGTACTACTTCTAATAAAATTGCAAGAGAGTTCTTCAGTGTAGACTAAGTACTGTGAAGTACTTAATTACTACATTAATTCAGGTATCTATCATCAAATAAAGTAGGATAGTTTGAGGTTTTAAAGAAACTATGGTAAAACCTTACAGCATGACCACAAAGATGCTCACCAAAGAAACAAACAAAATAATCTCCTTTCACTTGTCACACTACGATTTTTCCACAGAAGAGTTAGCTTGGAAAGGACCTGTGGAAGTCAGCTGGTCCAACTCCTTGCTCCCAGCAGGCCTCTTGTCATTGTATCAGCCTGCTCATGGCCGTGTCCAGTCAAGCTTTGAACATCAGTCTTCAGGATGGAGGTCCTACCCTTCTAAGCAACCAACTCTACTTCACTTACTCGTATGAAACTATGATCTTTCAGGCCTCACCATACATGAACACCAAGCTAAACATTTTCACTGAAGGCCACTGTATGTACACACTACTAAGTTACGAGACAATTACAATGATCCCCTGGTGACACTGTTCTGGGCAAAGTATTTTCAAGTACAACTTTATTCTCAGATCATTTAGCTCCACATGGTGTCCAAAAGGGACTTTACCAGCCACAAGTCCCTTCTTCCTTCCATCTATCTCTACTGTTTCACTTCCCTGAGTAGCCCCTGGAATTCCTGCAAGGTTTGTGCAACAGCTTTTGGAAACGTTGCCTGAGTCACTTCCAGATCTACTGTTTCTGTTCATATCTCAAAATAAATGCTTCCTACCTCTAGTGCCATGTAAACATGTCCTACTGTAAATGAACCTGCCATTCTACATTTCAGAATACCAGGCAACTTGGTGAGGGGTCACGGGTGCACTCTGCACCGACGCGCCAGCCACTGCTTGAAAAGTTTACAAACCCATGACAAATCCATAAGCCAGTGAGATGCTGAACACAGAATGAGAGAGCAGCACATTATAGCAGCAGAATTCCCAACAGTGCAAGCAGCAGTCTTCACAGAACTCTGGCAGCTACATCACTGTACATTACATAGCAGCAACAGGGCATGTTTAGGCAAGTTTCTGGGGAAGTCTTTCTGTTCAGAGTAAGGGGAATGGTAACACATGCAGTATTTTTTTTATTTATTTATTTATTTATTTATTTTGGTTGGAGTATTTTAAAAAAGACTGACCAGGACTGGCATAAAAAAGATTCAACCTAGTTATCCTATATGGTGAGATGATGCAGGTCCTTAAAGGAGACAAGCCGTTTGTTTCCATGTGGTAAAGAAGTGAAAGCCAGAGAACAGACGAACACGAGGCAACAGCAAGAAGCTGGGAAAATTATCTTCATGCCATCCCTTTTGTGGATGTCCAGTGAGCAGTATCGCATCTGTCATGACCACAGGAAAGACAGAAGCCATGTAACAGTCTAGCATGTGCGCCTGGAAGACACGCAGGAAGTGACAGCAATAGTGGATCACTACTTGAAGACACAAGTCTAGGATCTCTTAAGTGAAGAAATCAATTTTGCTAGTATTTTAAAAACTTAGAATTCTTAAGGCATGCCAGCCTGCTTCACACGTTACACATATTTTCAGCAAGAACTGCAATCTGGGATCAAATCTGCAAATACATTAATTATAAGGTGGTGATACTTTCTATAGAACTTTAAATGGAAATGAGATATCTCTGATGGTTAAAGGGAAAGGAAGGAAATACTGGTTTAAGAGAAATTCAGTTAACACATTAACTTAAAAACTATTTTAGCTGCAGCTAAATGAAATAATTTATTGAAACACAGTAGAAGCTTACAAAAAACACCCACAAAGCAGAGCTTGGAAAAGAGCTTTAAAATAAAAGATTGATTGGTTTTTTGAAAAGAGCAATATTCTTCTTGACAAGAATCTCCTTCTTTTCTGACTAAAAAGAACCAATAATAGTTCAAATTACCTGTCTGGATAGGAATGAATAATGGTGTAAATTACCTGCCTCAACAGGATATATAAATGAATTAGACCTTAACAGTAAAACTGGTTCTATTTTGTTCAAGGTCAGTGAAAACACAGCAAATAAGCCACCTATGAAATACAAGTTTTAAAAATTATGTTAATATTTTAACAAAGGAAGAGGCATTTCAATGATTCTTTTATACATTACATCATTTATCTATGAAAAGAAATTGCTTTACAAGTAAAATGAAGAAAACGTTTTTTTAAGGCATAGAAATGCATATAAAAGATATTTTTATGTATATAGGATACATAGTATATATTTACAATGCTTAGGCATTAGAAAAATTCCTTTCTCAAAAGCCAAAGTGGAAGGAATATTGGAATATTAGTTGTAAACATTAGCAACATTTATCTCCAACTGTGTTAAAACTTCAGACCAAAATAATCTAAACTGGCATTTTCCCCTCAATTTATTTTGTGCAGTGGATGTTCAGAATACCTATAGTGATATACTTCTAAAAATATCTTTTATCAATGAATACTTTATGCTGTTCAATACCTGTGTAGCTCTGCAGCCTCTGATGATACCTCAGAAAGACAGTATTTGCTTTTTGATAGTCTAGAAAATGTCAGAATTTCACTTAGCCTGTTAACTCATTAATTTATCTGAGCTTAGGAAATGATATCCTATCTTTTCTGGTTTTCCTCTGGCAACACGGAGAAAGAAAGATCTATAGTCATGTTTTCCTAACTGCCATAGACCTATACGACCTAAAAGAAATCATATACATCTTAAGGCTTTTAGCATGCTAACATGGAAGAAAAATATATGCAAGCATCATAAAACACTGTCCTTTATTTTGCCATTTCCAAGTACTACACAAGCTCTGCAAAGTTAATGAGAAGCACATCTTTAGAAAACCAGATTTTAAAGGTATAAAGTGATGTCTCCAGTCCTTCTGTAACTGCAAGTGGTTATTGGTTCTCTTAAAGAGTAGGAACTCATTTTTATATTAATTGCAATGAGACCATGAGATTTTATATGTTTAGAAGAGCTACCTGTGATAAGTATTTAAATGCAGCACATCCCAGAATATGCTTTAATATAACGTGTCCAGAAAAAAAAACTTTTATTTAAGAAAACAAGTTGATTTAAAATACAGAAAAGTTCTGAACTGCGCTTTTTGATAAAACTGCAAATTACTCCAGATCTCTACGTAAAATTCAGAGCAAAAGCCTGACCTAGAGGACACAATGCATCATAAATTAATTTAGCAGAGAGATGATTCCTTCACAGAACCATAGCATTATTTCATTTGGAAGAGACCTTTAAGGTCACCAAGTCCAACCATTCTTTTTTGTCTCACTTCTAATTCTGTCACATTTTTCTGAAAAAGCAAAAAAGTCAAACATCTGATAATTTAATTTTTAACATGTTCTTCTTCTTCACATTGTATCAGACTGAGGAGCGATTTACTTAATCCACAGTACTATTACTACAATTAGGATTTTGCCCTAATTTCCACCAATGAATCTATACCAACTTACTGTTTTATTAAAGGCAGAATTTGGAACAGTTAGCTATCCCTCCTTTTACATGTATGTAAGAAGAGAAAGGTATTTCAAAACTATGTATCATCTAAAGTTTTTGAAAGGTATGTTTGGATAAACAAGAAGAATTATCAGTTCTTCTTGTTCTGTATTTATGCATTAAAATCAGATGTTTAGTTATGTACAATCTAGACACATACGTAAGAGAGGAGAGATGATGTTGCTTCTGAGTATGGTCTCTTAGAGGAATCACAGTTAAAGTGCAGTTGGGCAGCCATGCATGCTGCTTTTCTGGACTGAAGCCCCAGTTCTTCAGCTGTAGATCTTTGTCACAGGAGTGCAATTTCATGGATGTATTATTTAAGAGTCCTACATGGGACTCTGAATACAGCCAGCCTCAACAGTCATTTTATTTTCTTTGTATGATGACCCCTTATGGAGTAGCTATAATATATTCCTCAGAACTTTTAATTCTTAACTCCCCCAAGGGCATGAAGACAGAAGCAGTTCTCAGCTCAATCCCACATACACCCAGTGAGTAAAAGCCCTTGAGAGACACCAGCAAAGCCTCTCAACTCAGGAGAGCCTCATCTGATTTATAATCCAATTGTATTTCTCTTAAATAAACTATACAAGGCAAGAAATTAATTTACAACTGGGAATCTATCAAGCACTACAAATCAAGAGTCTTAAGGATTCTAAACCAGCTTCATCATGATGGGGTGTCATATAAACACACATGCACTGAATGGCAAGTAATAATTCTTACAGATTTATGTTTACTCACGATAATTAGAGTAACGAAAAAGCTATTGGCCAAAAAGAATGCCACAGATGATTAAAAGTATAGTTCTGTTTGTAAAAACATACTAGGAGGAAAAAGTCTTCAGGCAGTAACTTGCAGTGGAATAATCAGAAGAAGAAAATAGGTCATCTTACAAAAATCATACTGCTTAATCAGGCCTTGAAAGCAATGCAAAGGGAGCAGCAGAACACCACAAGCTGTCAAGTCAGACCTTTTTATTTCAGTAAGAGGCACACAGCTCAAAGAAGGATTAGATTCTACCATGGCATCAAACTGATGGCATACGGAGGAAGAAAGTGAGGCATTCACGCGCACTCTCTCACTTTGCTGCTAAAATGTTAATACTGTTGTACTATTTAAAGGTAAGTGCAGAAAGTATCTCTTGGCTGATTACCAAAGTCTCCAAGTTAAATTATTGTCTTCCTTATTGAGCTTGTCACACCCCAGTGAAGAACAAAAATACCAGGGGGAGTGGGGTAGATTTCTTCACTCAACGCGTCAATGCACACATTTGAAACCTTTTGCTGTATTTCTGGCACTCCCACGTTCAGACAAACTGTGCTTTGCTTTATGTGGAACAAACAAAGCCATTCTCCCACACATTCTGGGATTCCAATGTTTAGAGAAACGGGAGGGAAAAGGAAAGGAAACAAGCGGTGCTCTGGTACACCACTGGCATCGAGACAGGCGGGGCTACAGCTTGCTAAAAGCCAAAACTAAGCTGCCTCGACGGGTGCCTAGCTCCAAGACAGTCTGGACCCATCCAAGAGCTAGAGTAAGACAGGCCCAGTGCTGCTGGGAAACAAGACTAGGGTATGTACATATGACTGGAAAGCAAAAACTGGTTTGAATTAAAGTTATGCATATATTTGAAACTGAAAGACAAGAAGGTTCAGAAGTTTTATACTGCTGTTGATAAAAAGCAAAAACAGTTTCGCAGAGAGATCGAAGAAACATCTGCAAGACATTAAGGAGTTTTACAGCTTTTGCATCCATTAAGTGTTGCAAAACTGAGAACTTTAAAAATCAAATCAGCTTTAGGAATAAAGCGATCTTTTTCATAACAGCTAAAAAAAGTTGCAGAAAAGCTATTACAACTTTAGGTATGACTTCAGTCACTGGAGAGCCCAAAAGATAAAGGAAGTTTTCAGGCCCATGTTCCATTCAGTTCACAATACATGAACCCTTTCAACTTATGGGAACAAGACGCAAGACTGTATACTCCAAACGATTCAACCTAGGAAGATATCACTCTGCATTCTGCAGCAGGGATGTTCTAAATCACAGTCTGCACCCTGAAGTTATCTGACAAGCCAGAGCAAGGGTCTGACCAAGCCACCTAGGCAGAACAGTATACACTTAACAGGAAAGCAGAGTCTGGTGAACCTCTTCCTATGAGATAGTTCCTACAAGAATGTCTCCCTCTGAGAAAGACAGTGTGAAAACAGTGCTAAAGAGTCTGGAAGTTTTATTTCAGACAGTTAGAATAGCAATGGA
This sequence comes from Merops nubicus, assembly GCF_000691845.1. NCBI lineage: Eukaryota > Metazoa > Chordata > Aves > Coraciiformes > Meropidae > Merops > Merops nubicus. Next base: position 6,602 of record NW_008613296.1, on the reverse strand, counting down.
AAATTATTGTAACTAAAACGTCTTTGTGATTTCCAACATATTTCTTTTTGACTTGTATAATTAAAATGCTTAATACTTCTGTGTGTCTCTGAGGCTAGAAAAGAATAACATAAGCAGAAAAAGACAGAACCAGACAATTCTGGCTTGGTTCATTTCAAGTTCTGACTGAGTTCTCTTTTTGTCTACCTGTGTTCAGATTCCAAAATTACAAGCGATAAAGTTGGTACAGATTACATGATCATTTTTGTAAATTCAGCTCTGAATTACATAGTTGATTATATAACTAATGTAATGATGTTTTTCTTTTAGGCAAAGGCGTAAAAGCTTTCAGAGCTCCTAGATTTTATTTAAAAATAAATCCTAAAGAAAGTCTGTCATACAAACATTAATGTTCATTGAGACCTGCTTTACCTTTTATGTCAACCATTCTTTACAACAGTTGAATCAACGTGTATGCAGCTGCAAAGAACATTCAAAGGTTCTATTTTTTTCATCTAACTTTTCGACACCTGTGTCAAAAGACTTGCATAGGACAGACAGTGCCAGTGAGTAATTCATAAAAGTTTGAGGAATAACTTTAAATAGTCCTCAGGAAAGACAAAAAATTCTAAACATAAATAAACTCCCTAGTCCCTAAAACTGCATTCAAAGTACTGGATACTAGTGTGCTTTTCCTCCTCAGCTCATCCACTTTCTTACTTCTGTTAATTTTAAAAAATAAAAATACAATATACATCCCATGCTTTAAGTCAAAGGAATGACATTTACTACCTTATAGTCTGTTCCAGGCAAAGAATCTATAAATTTTGTCTTCATTTCTACTGTCTATTTTTGTGGCTCTGCAACCTATCACTAACTGCACAAACAGATACACTAGGAGAGCTTCTCTATATTCCACTCTATTCCCCCTCAACACAAAATAGATGTGTTTCCTTGAATCCTCCACGGACTGGACCAAATTTACCACATCTTAAGACTGATCCCCTCCTCCCGTCTTGATCCTTACAGTGCTTCTCACTCCATGGGGTGCAGTTGTGTATTACTGCTGGTAGATGCATTTGGAAGACACTTGGGACTGGGCAAGTGAAGTTACTTTTTCTTTAAAACTGGTGCTTTTTGGTGATGTTTGCTTACCTCATTATCTGACTCCACAAGCACTTGATCATATTCGCTGAGAGCTACTAGGAACATGATAGACGTGACATTTTCAAAGCAATGTATCCATTTTCTTCTTTCTGATCGTTGGCCTCCTACATCCACCATTCTGCAAAATTAACATCCACATCAACTCCATGAATACCTTAACAGATAAACACGCAAGCAAACACTGACAAAATTCAAGAATTTAGTGAAGCCAAATAGCCTTTTTTTCTTACTGATTTCTTCCACTAATATTTAATGGAATCTGCTCTAAGTAGACAGCTAATTGTATTTACTTTTAATGTCTGATGTGTTTTCTATATTTAAATTATCATGGTTCTCAAAACCTTCAGATTTCTGAGACATAAAGGTCTGATGAACCATGATTTGCATTCAAGTAGGGTAATTTTTCTCTAAAAATCAACGACACAAGTGGTCACTTTGCATTCCATAAATTACATGAACTACGAGAATGCATTTGTATTTTCAGATTATTATTCATAGTGAAACTTTGATAGATATTATTAAAAAGATGAATTGCATGGTTTTGATCAGTAATAACCACCTTCAGAAGAAGAGAAACCTAATTGTATTTTATCCTTTTAGCATCAGCTCCTTATCACACATAGGTAATTACATGAAAATGTAATGACCAAGCTCAATTTTTAAAAACAGAATAATTGCTTTTTACACACTTCTAACCAATACCCAATATATGGTATTAGTAATGTAACAGGAAACAAAAGAAACAAAGCAAGTGGCTGTGAAGACTTTTTTTCTACCTGAAAATGACGCTTTGTAAGTCGAATGGATATTCAATGATCCCTGTTGTGGGGACTCGAACTCTGAGCACGTCTTGCTGAGTTGGCAGATACGTGGAATCTGCTATGCGGTCCAAGTCATTAAGATAGCTATAGACAGGGAGAAACAACAGGAATGCAAGACAGTGACACCATCATCCCACCGAGGAAAAGAGAAAGGAAGACTTGGGAATGGAAATGGGGTGCAGGGCGGGAAAAAGTACAGCAGAAAAAAGAGCATTATCGGCATATAAGAGGGGATTAAAGCATAAAAACGTGCTCCATACTCCCTTCCTGCACACTTTCACAGCTTCAGCTACAGAAGGGTGGCATAATTATTCTGTGGTTTTTTGTTTTGTTTTGGTTTGGTTTGGTTTGGTTTGTTTGTTTGTTTGTTTGTTTTTTCCATACAAGTTGGCTTGCCTTTCACACATGAATTCAATGTCAAATTCGAAGTTTTCAATTACATAATTCTAGGCAATTTAGAGACAGATAATATTACAAAATGTGTGAGAAATACAAAATTACAGCTTTACTTGAATATGTAACCTATTTCTTAATATTCATTCTACAGCATCTATACAGATATATGAATAGACAAACATCAATCTGCCAAGGAACAGAGAACTGCCACAGATCATTATTACCTGATAGTAAACACTGAATGTAAGGAAGTTACACATAGTTAGAAAGATGTATTGAACCATGTATCTCAGACAATTCAGATGCTACTACTCTGAAAATATTTTCTGAAAACACTAATTAGTTTCTCTCAGAGAAGAAGCCTTGGGAGTCTGTGCACTTCACCTGCCCTCAGGTGTTTTACACAAAAAGCAGAAGGAGCAAGTACATGTTGGGGGGGGGAAAAAAAAAATCAAGTGGGATCTGTAACCACTACAATAAGACACTGACGGAGAGACGCTGAACTAGTTTCTTTTTCCCTCCGACACACTAAAAAATGGCTTTGGTTCTGCTTTGTGACTGTATTGTAGAAGGGTGCAAAGAAGCACTGTTGGTCACTACAGGCTACAGCAGTACTCATGAGATCAGGATAATTTTAACTGAATAAATGGGTAGCCGGCCCATTTACACAGGTGTGCTATTGCACTCTTTCAGCAAGCTTCAGCTGCGGTCTCCAGTGTGAGTCTGGCTCCTGGACCTCTGCACCATCACGTTGCTAAGATACGCTGTAGTGTACTTCTGGCCCATTTTAGAGAGGTAATAATGCAAAGGGACATTATTCAATAGATTAATCTCATCTGTGATTACTGAAACCATTAAATGGGTAGATGAGTATATTTTGTCCTAACACAAATCACTTATGTCATTAAGTCCCAGAACCATTAATTTATCCTTAAAAAACATTTGTATTTTCCTCATCCTCATTCAGTTCTGCTCAAGTTCCGCTCATTCGGTTGCTGAACAGCAATGTTCTCACTCCTTTCTCCCACACCACCTTACAGAGCCTATATAGTCCACAGAAAAGTCCTTATACATCCCTACAGAGTCCTGTTTCTTTCCCTGGATTTTTTAATCTAACAGATAAACAATGCTGGGCTCTCTAAGAACTGTCCTAAATTATACATTCAAACCTAGAAGCAAGGAAGCTGTGTCAAACCCAGCAGGAGTAGCTCACTCTTACTGAGAAATTAAAAGTCAAGTCAGACAGCATGCACAAAATCCTTTAAAAGAAAATCTTTGTGATACTGACAGACCATAACCAGAATCTACAGTCCCACAAAAACAATTTAGGATACTTCCTGAATTTTTTGTTTTCAATTAATTACATTTAGCCCCTACCGCTTTTCCTTCTCACTTAAAACTTAGTAAACAAATATATCATTGCATCCATTTGTTTAAATGAAGATGCCTCAGCTTTCTTTTGCTCAAGCTTATTTTTGTATCTTTTTTTTATTACTATTTCCACGCTGTAAGCATATAGCAAATAGTCAATGTAATTTTTTTTAAGTAGCAAAAAGAAAAATTTCTTTTAATATGTTGTGTTTTTTCTCATTCATTTTTTTTTGTTTGTTTTTAAGAAACATCTCTGCCTAAGAATCACTTGTGCTGTAATTCAGATTTTAGCAAATTTTGTGCATTGTCGCTCTGAAGCAGAGGAGTAGAGTATTTTCTGCTTGTGACTTCAGCAGTTCTGTGGATGAGTTACACTTCCTGTTAACATATGAGGATATGTAACTTCATATTCAATTTAAGGGGGATTAAATATGTTTCTGAAAATCAGACTGAAAGCTTTGCCTGCAGCAGCAACACAAAGTTTTGTCAAGATACTCTAAAACCACTAAAAGCTCAAGTCTCTTAAAATTCATGTAACCTCCAGAACAAATTAACACAATTATTTTTAAAAAATCTATTATCTTTGGGTGAGACCATGTATCATTTGGATTGACATCAATGTTTTTCTCTTCCATTGTACCCACTCCTTAATATCATGCCTGAAGATTTTTTTATATATCTCAAAAATAAATTGTCTCTGTCCATTCAGGTGCAATCTTCCTAAAATGCCAGTGGCAGTAAAACCAACACACTTATACACATTACTTTTGTATTAATTGTGTAACACTATACTTCTGTGTCCACAGTACTACACAGACAAAACTCAGGACACTTTGTCTTGTGAAAGCTTAAGAGTAGATTTTTGTTTTACATCAGGTGCAGTGGGTTAACAATCTGATTTTTCTGAATAATTGATTTGCTAGCTTGACTCACCATTTCAAAATCCTGAGAGGGAATATGTAAATGCACACAGGTGTCTATTTACATAAAAATAAACTGGAATACCATTAATGTTTAAAGATATACTACCAGAACACACAATTTTCACATAGATCTATTATAGCTATTCCTGCAACACTGAAAATTTTGAATTTCAATTATTTGCTTTATGACAGTTTAATTTGCAGCCACAATAAAGACATATGTTTTCAAATCTTCCTCATACCACAGGGCTGCAAATTTAGCTTTTTTTCCCCACGTGAAAGCTAGGTTTTAAAGGCATCACCTGGTCACCAGGAAAATGAAGCACCGCATGCATGGGCTTTAAGCATCCCACAACTTATTAAACTAACAATGTATTTATGTTTCATTAATTTAGCAAGCAGCAACTTTATATCAAAACATCAAAATGTGCTAGCTAATGTCAATTTGTTTTCACCTTCAACTGTGCTGACTCAAGCCCCACTCTAGCTTCACCTTTGCCCACTCCCAGCTGCCAGATCTTTAGCTTGTGTAATGGCTTGATGTCAAAATGATTTACAACAGTGAAGAAACACTATTGAAACTGTTCAGTAACTGTTAAACCAACTGAGCTACTTTATTTCATGAGTACAGACTGGGTTGTGGGAAGTCTACAAGCTCCAAAAGGAAAGTGGGGTGGAGTTACTTCCTTCACTGGCTTATCTGCAACCAGAAGAGGACTTAGGAGGCCAGGGCTGTGTGAAATGTCCGGAGTCTTTGAATTTGGATGGGTGAGGAGTGAAAGAAAATGATGATTTTTAAACACTTTTTTTGCATATCTGCTTATTAAAAAACAAACTAATTGTGGCTTTAAAGCACTTACCTAGTGCAGCCCTAAACAAAGTACTAAGAAATATACCTCTCACCTGCACAAAAAAATCCTGTGCACATACAAAAAAAATTTAAGTGGGTAAAAGATATGCACAAGATATTTTAGGATAAATGCCCAGCTCAAAATATAAGCACAAATACTGCCATTAGCTTCTGCAATGTAACTAACTCTGTGGTGTATACCAGAAATGGCTACACACACTCTTGCACACAAACCACAAGACCTGTCAAAAACATGTACTTGCTCATTGCCAACAATTGCCCAGAACAGATGTTTCCTCAGTTTAGGAACTTCAAAATTTAAAATCGTACTACCGACATGGATATTGGAAATACCCTGGCATCAGTCCTGAGGACTAGCCCAAAAGTGGGTAACCACCAATGTTACCATGGGGAATTGAGTCGTACTGGTAGCAGCAACTGTGCAAGTTTATTTAGGGCTCAACTGTATGGTACTCTGAGTTCATTTTTACCACTTGCTAAGCAATGTCTTACTTTAATGAGACACACTATAGCTATATGGCCTCACACCTAAACAGTACCTGCTAAGCATTATACAAAGAAAAAACAAAAAAGTAAAACTGCATAAAATTACTTATGAAAAAAAAAAAAAAAGCCAAACCACATAGATCTGAATAACTTTATAGTACAGACTAAGTTTAAAAAGTTAATTATGGCTGTAATTAGTTTTGTGAAAATGAATTTTAGTGGCTACTGAGGCAATTTTCCAGCGGTTGCTGTAGCAACAGGCAGAAGGTGAATGACTGAGATAATTCCCTTGACGTCAGGAGAAACTGCCATCGTCGCGCAGCACGCTTCTCATCCACACACTGTCCAGAAGCTGAGAAAGCTTTTTGTTTCCCAGTTAGTGCTGAGAGAGAAGGACTTAATTTTAATGCATTCTGCATTACCTAAGACAAAGTCCAAGCCTGCAAACAGCTTCAGGGAAGCTGTCAGCCTACGAAGGGGCTAATGATGCCCTTGAAGGAGAGCACGTTTCAAAGGTCCTGTTTCTCCACCGTCCAAAATAAACAGCAGAATTGGGATCATGGGAGTTGTTGTGGTTTGAGGCTTGGA
>NW_008613295.1:0-810 GCF_000691845.1 Merops nubicus | reverse complement strand
CAGCAGAACTGATTCTGCTTTTCCATCACCAATGACCTCCCATTTGTGATGGAAAGGAAAACCCTCCATTTCCTGGTGACCCTTGAACTCAGCCAATAAGAAAACTTTCTTGTCCCACTCCAGGCATGGCTGTTCAGGTGCAGTGATGCTGGGCAGTGACCCCCACACATAACGGCGCTTTTCCAGGGATTCTGGATTTCCCTGGAGGCCATGCTGGGATCACAACAGCTCCGCAGTGACCCTGATGAGAAGGGCCTGGGTGTTACGAGGGGTGCCATGGGACACAGGGACGCATGCTCCAAGCTAAGAAGGGCAACAGCACCTAGGGCTGCATCAGGAGGAGGGTGGCCATCCAGACAAGGGAATTCTCATCTCCTTGACTCAGCCATGGTGGAACCAACTCTGGGCTAATGTTTCTGTTTTGGGTGCGCCTGGTTCTGGAGAAAAGAGGAGGGAGTGGAGATGGTCCAGACGGGGTGTGGGGCCTAAAGGGTTTCCAGTGGGGTCACATGGAAGTGTGATCCCTGCAGCTTAGCCCAGTTTGTAACTGTGATCCCATCTGTCAAACAGAGGGACGTTTCTTTCTGAGTTAAATCAAGGTGGCTTTTGTGACTACAAAGTCCTAGGCCATCCAGGGGACCGGCAGGTGATGCATCAGGAGAAATAATCACTATGAGTCCCATGGTTGTCCCCCTTTCCCACACGTCTCTCTAGAACATTTCATTACCCACATCAGAGCAGGTTTGCACTGGCCTTTGCCAGCTCTTGTACTTTTGCATGGAGGTGTTGGGACTTTTGACCTTCTTCCTC
>NW_008613294.1:6881-8436 GCF_000691845.1 Merops nubicus | reverse complement strand
ATAAACATACCTACGGTATAACTTTCAAGTTATAGAGTCTGCTTCGTATGTCACTATAACTAAACATAAAATGCTACAAATCCCAGAAAGAGATCAGAATACACTGCTGAAATAAATATCTCACTGACTAAAAATAACAAATCCACCTACTCATCAGGGTTATGAGAATAGCTTGGATCATTTTAAAGTGGGACATTAAAAAAAACCTACAAAAACTCTGTGAAAATCATGGGTGATTTGAATTTAGTATCTGTAAATAACTCATTTACATGGAAAGAAGAAAAAAGTTTTAGCAATCCTGAGACAGCTGGAGATACTTCTTAAAGCTAGTCTGAAGATTATTTTTTTGAGTAATCATTATTATTTGCTGTGTTTTATAAGTATAAGACCGATTTTTTTTTTTTTTTTGTTTAATTCCCAAAACAAATACTAAGGTGCTTTACAGATAAATGCGTAATGGCAGGAACCCTGCTCTAAAGAGCTTGCATCTGGTTTATTTTTATTTAGTTAGAAACATGAAAGCCTAAGAGAGCATATCACTGCATTTAAGTTATTCACAGGGTGGGGGCTGGGGGAGAAAAATATGTTTCTTCTGTTAAGCCCAAGAGAGCTGTCAGCTGTTAAGACTCTGAGCTATGTATTTGCTTTGAAGGTGCAGCAAATAGAGAACGAAATCCAGACAAGGGACAATCTAAATAGCTAGAACAAATGAAACAACTGAAATAAACATCCCCTAGAGGACTCAACAGTTTCCACAGTTACTCCAGACACACTGACACTTGTGATTATAATGAATTTTATAACTCCTACTGGAGTTTGCAAAAGCAAAATAGAATAACAATAGGCTTACACTTTTTGCCTTTGAACAAGACCTGGTAAAATGAGAGTACTTGACCAAATCTTCTATTCTGTCATCTTGTGTGCTCTCAAGGCAAGGAAGGACAATAGAAGGTGGAAGCACCTCCTACCAGCTATCTTCACACCAACTTAAAGCTTTTCAGCAGAGATTGCAAGAAGTATGTTGAGCATATCCCCATCAAAAAGACCTTATTGTTGCTTTAAAACACTTTTTGTTAATGCTGCCCGCACACGTAGGCATATCGTTCTGTCCTTCCCCTTACTGCTTTTTAATATAGAGCTATTTCAGCAAAATGCTACAGAAACGAGTGACTAAGTAAAGAAGGATTCCATTACTGTCCCCTCTTCTCCAAGGGAAAACCTGTAGATATAACTCAATAACAGCAAATTTCTGCAGTGAAAAAAGCATGTTAGAAATGCTCCAACTAGCAAACAGTTTCACTTGAGTTAGATCAAATAATTCCATTGAACACCTCCCTGTTAAATTCTAGCAGTACAAAAGTAGAAGAGTGCAAGATTTTATGACAATTGGTAGGAAATCACTAGTTGTATTCCATGAGATATTCTTAACTGACAGTAATTATTACAGACAGTGATGGTCAATGGACAGTTTAAAGTTAATACTGTAAATATTACATAGCACCTTCTAAATCAGACAGTGGAAAGTCAGTACAACCTGTGAGCTTGGGAATGGCCT
>NW_008613294.1:0-6850 GCF_000691845.1 Merops nubicus | reverse complement strand
CCCTACAAGGTGCTGACCTGCAGCTGAAGTACATGAAGGCCACATATAGAACTCAGCCATGCAGAAGGTATAAACCTATTCAGTTTATAACTAGAAGACCGTGTGGCTACACACAAACAAGCACACGTCACATGTATATGTTCATCACTGTGGACTGTTGGAAAAGGTTTTGGTTAATAAATTATAATTATTTCTTCAAAGTAATGCACCTAAATCAAAAGTAATTTTTCAAAAATAGACATGGTGCAGTGAAAACAATGCAAGATTAATAGCTTCCCCCAGCTGCCAGCCTCTCCCAACATCATGCAGATATGATGAAAAAAGCCTCTAATCAAACAGGCTAAGACTAATTTACATATTCTTTGCCCTAATGTGAAATCCTTTTTGGTTGGTAAAGTCCCCTTTCCCTCTAATGCTGCATAAACCCTAAAAATGAAGAGTTATACATTAAGCCTAATGAAGATCTTCCCCTTAAAACATCTGCCTTTTTCAGTTTTCCAAGAGTTACTGTAGGTATATTCATTTTCATTTGTGTTGAGGTAGCACCAAATGACTATACTCATGAAACAGAAGCTCGTGTGAGGGCAGAGGATAATGAGAAGTCTTTGACTGCCAAGTGCCCTGACACGCTTCTGTTACTCTTGTTATTCCCTCCTGTTAATTCTGTGTGTGCAGAGCTGCAAACAGCAAGCAAAACTCAAAATGGCCACCCAGCAAAGATGGTAGTTAGGAGTGGACTTAGCATACTTAAAGCTTTAAGTGCCTCAGCTTAAACATTAACTAGTTGACCCTAATCAGCTGAATTTTACATCCATGCAGAAAAATGACATCAATAGCTATCAATAATTTACCCAGACTCCTCATATACAGTATGAATTATATGTCCCACTTATAGAGCTCCTTAAACATTCCCTAAAAATAATTTTCCTAAGGGGAAAAATTAAAAAATCAGTGGCTTCCTAGCAAAACAAGGCTCTCTCCCCATAAGTGAAGTGAAAGAAAACATTAGCCAGTGCTAAAGTCTAGCCAATGCTTAGCCAGACAGTCCTTCACAGAAGATCTCTGAAAAGACTGGCATCTGCTGACACCAAAACAGAAACAGGGCACTTCCACCTCAGCCGTGCTTACCTCTGTAATTTGCACTTCAAAAGACCCTTTTATTTAAACACCTCAAAGCACCTGACAAACATTAAATTTGTCAATCAAAAGCTTCCAACATATTATTTTCCTGGTACCTGAAAGGAAACTGAGGCACACTATGATTAATCAAAGTTTTCACAGAAACATATACATGAAAAAGACATGGAAAAAAACCCCAAACACTACAGAGGCATGATCTTAGGTAACTTTCAGTCCTGTACTTTAATCATCAGCCAAAATATTCCTTTGTAAATGAGATGTATTTGCCTTCCTAATGAGCTGACAAAATGCAGCAATTCTGGTTATCACAGCACAACAATTACTTTTGAATCATGTTGGCATTTCTGCATAGCTGCTAAGACCAAAAGATATGCAGGAAGCCAAGCTAACACTATAGCAACCTCTCTTGCACCCTGCTATCACACATTAGAGACTAAGCAAGTTGTTGAGCTAATGGTGCCTATGGAGATTAGCATCAGTTTCTCCTACTAGTACTTTATTTTTGAACTCCGAAATTCCAGCTGAGAGAGGCATATATATATGTGAAGGAAAAACAGAGGAGGCTGATGCTGTCAAAAGTCTCCCTACCCATTTCCTCAGGGAACCGTCATAGAAAATATTTTCCTGTGGATTTTGCAGTCCTGGACCAGTTTGGCCAGAATAGGAACACTGGCAGGTGTGAGCACCATGTGAGTGCCTCTACACTGTGGGCAAAACTTCTCTGTAACGAGCTGCTGCTGGGAAAAAAGGGTTAGTTAATTAGCATGCGTCTGTGAACTGAGCGCTTGTATAACTGTGCAGGAGGCAGAGCCTCTCTGACAGGCCCCCACACAGGCTCTCCTCCTGGATGCAATCCCCTATCATTAGGCTGAGCCTGAAAAGGCTGGAATAATATTTAATTACTTGGTCAAAAATGAAGAAACTTGTCACAATACTGCCATGATCAGACAGAAGACAAAGATTCCTAAGAAGATGTAAGGTCACTGATGTTCTGTGTGTTTTCTTTATTCTTTTCAGAAAACTATTTTAAAATGCAGACATTCCAGAATTTTTGAAAAATCCTAAAGAGCCTGAAAAGAAGTGACTGCTGTGGAGTTGCATCACTGAGATAGTGTAATCCTCTATTACATTCTACCATTTTTAGATTATTTTAATCTCTGTTGAATCCTGAAATACTTCAGAAAATATCTTCAGGAAAAGCACAGTAATCAACTTTGTTATTAGGAAATGATAAATTCTTGATAGTAACTTTGTCTCTTTGGCTTCAAGGAGGTATGCTCGGTATCTGTCCCAGAAAAGAGGATGGCAGATTCATCCTTTACATGGTGTCTTGGTTTGAGATGGAACAGAACTAGTTCTGGTCAGTGATTTTACTTTTCAGCTCAGTTTCTTCTAACTAACTGCACTTTCTGCAGTTCACAGCAGTGACCTTTGAGTCACTATTTTTGACACGCACAGGGTTAGGTAAGGGACAATATATAAGGCTGGCAGAAAGAGAATTGGTGTACAACTGTAAAACCGATAACATGCTCTGCGAGCAAAAGCTTTACGACCCTCTTTGCCTCCTCACTTAAAGTAAAATCAGGCCTGAAGTAACAAAAAATGTCAGCTTTGTAGATGCAGTTCTGACCTAGCTTTTAAAACTTGGCCCTTAATCTCCTTCTTCCCAGTTCCACTCAGTTTTTCAGCAAAGCCTTTCAAATATAAAGCACTTGGAGCAAGTTCTGACACCCAGCTGCTTCCCCACCTCCCCTTCCCGCATTAGTGTCTCCCTGCGAGGAGACGGAGGGGGTCAGGGCTACTCACTCCTCTCCACTGGAGGCCACACCGTGGAGACATAAGGGTTTTGTGCCACGTTTCCCAGCTGCAGGAGTCTAAAGGGCAGTCTGGCTCTCAGGCACTCTCTTGGCAGAAAAGAAGAACAACTCGTACCTGCTGTCTGAGAGAGAAGGAAGCTCTGTTTAGCCTTCGTCTCAAGTTTGATGATCTCAGGCTTTAAAAAAGTAAGACTAATCTGGAAGCTTTCCAAGCAAACACTGTCTCAGGATTATTGCACCTCACTCGATATCTGTCATTCCCTGTATCTTCGCCTGCCCAGAAGTCCTGGTCTGGGACAAAATAACTCCTCTCTGGCTTAAAATGTCTGGTAAAGCCCAAGAGAGAGAAAAATTACCTATCAATGTATTACAGATTTCAACTATTCAGAAACTTTTATACTGTACCTCCTGGTACTTCGAAGAGACAGAGACAATTCCAGTAATAGCAGAGGGTCATTTTACCAATAATCCTAGTAATATAAAAAAGCCCTATTTCATCCTAGTCAATAAGCCGTGTTTGTGATAACTGCTGGCAGAAAGGGGCACTGGAGGTTTAGCTGTATCCAAATGTGAATGACATTTTTAATCTAAATAGTATCAGAACGTATTAAGAAAGATTTCAGAAGGGAACACAGAGAGTGGCAGTGTTAAAAAGTCAGGTGAAAATCTGAACTGAACCTTTCTTCTTCTTCATTTTGAAATTTAGAAATTACCTGTTTGTCAGTACACAGTCTGTATTTGCCCACCACTGTCCAGGCAAGAACAAGTGAAATGTCTGCTGACCCAATCAGCTCTGTTAACTTTTGCCCATCTTTGCTCTCATTAGGCTAATGAGATGATTTCAGACTGATTATGAGTTTATGAGAAAAAGCCTTCTTTGGTCAGAGCCAGTGTTTGTTCAAGCAACAGTAAAAAAGTCAGACTGACAGTCTCACAAGGAGAATATTTTCAGTTCAATTTTTGGGAGTGTGTTGAAGTCAGAGCAATAGTCTCTATTTCTGTCACTGCACTATGGATGTAGGCACTTGCATAATACTATTTTGTTCCAATAAAAGAGGACAGAAAAAGAAGTGTTCTGAACATTTATTTATCAGAAAAAATAAATGTGTTGTTGCACAGGTTGTGAAGTGCTAAACTTTAAGAGTGTGGTGGCTGTCTGTGCAGATGTAGATAAAAGTGTGTGTACAAAACCCAAATGTGCTAAATCAATGGGCCAAGCACTAAACTGATGTAGGCCCAGGCTAATTGCATTTAATTTTCTTTTAAATTTGAGCAACAAGGATGAGAAAGTCACTTTCTGTATGTGTGGCATAGGTACACATTCAGTGTGGAGGATGGAGGAAAATATTGGTACTTCATAAGCATAATATCTCTTTAATATTTTCAAGGAGAGAATAACATTTTGCTTTCATCGTTACAGTTGTCTCAGGGAATTTTTTTTGCTTTTTTTGGTCTTTCATGCTCCTCTGTTATATTAGCACATTTTGTACTGTATCGTACTATGAACAGAAAAGATCTACAAAATGGCATTTAAGACACCAGAGGAGCAGAGCAGGATAAACTGACCTACTTAAAAACACCCCTTTTACTTGACACAACAGCTACAGCTGATATTGTGGCAGCACTCTCATGTTGGAAAACACGCCACTATGCCAAGTACGGTACAGAATGAAAAACCAGCACTGCTTCTGTCCCAAAAATCTTATGAGAAAGCTTAAACAACACATTAGAAATACATATTTTAAATTAAAGCATTTCAGAAATCAACTTGCAAAAATACTCATGCTATTTTCTATAGCAAAAAAAATCCAATTTGCTTTTTAATTCAACAGTTAAGCTTCCAAAGCCAATAGCATTATGTGACTGTACAAGTGCATGAGATTAGAATTAGAATTTCAAGAACTTCAGACTTTGAAAGTACTTGAAAATTACTTGGTCTATACCAAGCCAAGTAACTTAACACAATATCATGGAAAAATAAAATAAAAAAGGCAAACAGGTCTTCTGTAAATATCTGGTACGCTTTTCCATCAAGCATGTCAAAGTCTGTTTTAATATACTTGAGCCAGATTAATACCCAGATGAATCCAGCTTTCATTAGCAGGCACAAAATGCAAAAGACACCAAGTTTACAGAATAAGTCTACAGAAAATGAAATAAATCAGAAATTAAGTTTAAGAAAAAGCATCATTTTGACAAAAGTACATTACAATCAGCATTAACTGTATTGATTGGTCTATAACACTGCACCATTTACCAATGCAATCTAAAAACATCTGCTGTTCTCTAACTGCTTATTTAGGTGGAAGTTTATGAGTTTTCTGTGCTAAGAGCCTCTCTTTAAATCACTTTTTCCTGCAAGTTATTGAATGAAGAATTCCTCTGGCTTACAATTAGTGCCATGACCAGAAAGAGATCAACAAGATGGCAATAAAAAGGCTTTAAAGAAGACTGTGTCACATTAAAAAGAGAGGGAAGTACTATTAAAATTGTTAATTGTAACCAAATACCAAAACTATTTTAAGAAATTTCAAAAATATCTCAGAAGTTGTTAAGTGGCTTGTATTAGCTGGTATGTCTGGGTCTGACAAGAAAATATACCATACACACTGCTCTGTATCACTGAGCTTCATGAGGTGGAGGTCTGTAGTTACAGGGAGATCCTTTCTGTCTATTTGATGGTCTCTGTTTGAAAAAAAATCAGAAGTAAAAAAAATAAAATCATTATCTAAACAGAAGATAGCCTTTTTTTGCCTTCTGAAGAGAACAAACCACAGATAATAGATGTGAGGAAATGATGGAGACTGCATTTTGTACAGCTATATCTGTCAAGACATATTTTCAAAGTAATCACTTGATTTCAGTTCTTGTAAAAGCATAAATTGAGCAATCACCTCCAAAGAAATCAGAGACTCCATTATAAAAATCAAATGGAATACAACATCCCTACTTTCCTCTAACTTCTCTTCTTGCCCCTTGCTCTGGAGTAAGCCATTTTTATTTCATACCGTTAAAGATGAAATCCACCACAACTAGGTGGGCTGACCATAGGCAAGAAAAGAGGGCTAAATGAACTCAAAATTTTGCACAAGGTCAAAATGGGAAGGAAATTAACTGGATAATTCTTTATTCAATGTGGAAACAAATTAATTACATTTTGAAGCATTTGATTGACAAGCAGTTTCTAAAGATATGGTGGGTAGTGTCCAGCTCTGCCCAAGGTCATGGGCAGTAACTGCCTGAAGGACCCTTCGGTAAAAAATAATTAAGAAACACATTTATAGCAAGAAATATAATAAAGAAATTTTGAGGAAGAGAGATCTGAATATCACTTTTTCTCAATATTTTTACATATATTGTCGAGGAAAACCAGCTACTTCATAAAGGACTGTCCATCTAAACATGAGTGTCACAAACTGGTACCGAAGGGACACCGGGTCAGGCCGTTTGTGACTTTAGCTGGGACAAAAAACTGAGGCTGAGACGCCCACGTGGCACTCGCTTCCCATGGGAAAACAAATCGAAGTCCCTCACTATGCTCAATGATCAATGCCGAGACCAGGGATATATATTTGTCTGAAAACAAAAATTTATCCCGGTGACGAAAAAAAAACAAAAGGGAAAAAACAAAAACAAAAACAAAAACAAAAACAAACCAAACCAAACCACGAAAGTCTCTGTCCGGAGACTGAGCATCAAAAGTCACTTGAATCCGGTGCTCAGGGTGCCGCTGCCGGAAGTTCAGACCCCTTTTCTCCTGGGAGTTGGTGTCTGTGGAGGAACGGTCCCAACATGGTGGTGCCCGGGTGGCGTACGAAGTCCGGGCAGGGTGCGGGCGGCGGAAGCCGCGGCTTTGCGGCTTGCCTTGGCAGCTGGGTCGCTCAAGCTCCGGG
>NW_008613293.1:0-547 GCF_000691845.1 Merops nubicus | reverse complement strand
GTCCCTGATCCGGCTCCAGTTCTTATCCCACTTCCGGTCCCTGATCTGGTTCCGGTTTGATCCAGTTCCAGTCCCTGATCTGGTTCTGGTCTAATCCAGCTCCAGACCCGAGTCCAGTTCTGGTCCCTGATACACTTCCGGTCAATCCAGTTCTGGTCAGATCCGGCCCTGGCTCTTATCCCGGTTCCGGTCCCTGATGCAGTTCCAGCCCCTGATCTGGTTGCAGTTCAATCCGGTTCCAATCCAGTTCTGGCTCCGGTCTAATCCAGCTCCAGGCCTGAGTCTGGTTCTGGTCTGATCCAGTTCTGTCTGGTTCTGTCTCCATCCATCTCCCGGTTCCGGTTTTTATACTGGTGCCGCTGCCTCGCCCGCCCCACGTGACCCAGCTGGGAATTGGGAGCACTGGGGACACTGGGGACACTGGGGCTGGGGGCACTGCTTGTATTGGTCATACTGGTGCCCTGGACGTCAGCTGTACTGGTCATACTCGTGCCTTTGTTGCTGCCTGTACTGGCCATATTGGTGCCCCTGCACAGGCTGTACTGGT
>NW_008613292.1:0-650 GCF_000691845.1 Merops nubicus | reverse complement strand
CCCAAACCATTCTGTGACTCTACAACGTCTGTCTCTGGCAGATCCTGAACAAGTATGACTCGTGGATCTCCTTCCTGAGCAGCGTGCGGTACTGGATGGCCTTCAACGTGGAGCGCGCTTGCCAGTCCTACTTCGGCTGCGTGCAGTGCATCAGCGGGCCCCTGGGCATGTACCGCAACGCCCTCCTGCAGCAGTTCCTCGAGGACTGGTACCACCAGACCTTCCTGGGCAGCAAGTGCAGCTTCGGGGACGACCGGCACCTCACCAACCGCGTGCTCAGCCTGGGCTACCAAACCAAGTACACGGCTCGCTCCAAGTGCCTGACGGAGACGCCCACCCGCTACCTGCGCTGGCTCAACCAGCAGACCCGCTGGAGCAAGTCCTACTTCCGCGAGTGGCTCTACAACGCCCTGTGGTTCCACAAGCACCACCTCTGGATGACCTACGAGTCGGTCGTCACCGGCTTCTTTCCCTTCTTCCTCATCGCCACCGTCATCCAGCTCTTCTACCGCGGCCGCGTCTGGAACATCCTCCTCTTCCTCCTGACGGTGCAGCTGGTCGGCATCATCAAGGCCACCTATGCCTGCTTCCTGCGGGGCAACGCCGAGATGATCTTCATGTCCCTCTACGCCCTCCTCTACATGTCCAGT
>NW_008613291.1:41016-50086 GCF_000691845.1 Merops nubicus | reverse complement strand
CAGTATTGAAGTGGCTTCTCTTTACCACATGCTCCTTCCACTTTCTTTTTTCCCAGACAGTCTTGCCTGACAGCTTTGCCAAAATGTGAACCGGTTTCGTGCCATAGGCAAATGTTTATGAAGAACAGGACTGACAATTGAAATAATTTGTTACATTTACCTAAACTAGTTTTTGAATCTTAAATTGCCAGGAATATTAATAAAAAAAGCTCATGCAATAAAAACAAACAAACAGACAAGCAAACAAACAAACCAGCAGGGTAAAACTAGTAGATTAGAACAGCAATTATTATCCTACAATAGTAAAAATGAAAAAAAAGACTATGAAAACTCTTTAAACTTGGATTTGTTTTTTTTTTTTTTTTTTCATTAGGATTACTCATCATTGTTTTGTTCACTGCTGACGTTATTTGAATTTGTATTGAATTTACACTGCAAGCATCTCTTATGTAGTTTTTGTTTTTTTCTTGGTGCCATCTCAGCAGAACAGAACATTTCTAATAGCAAACTTGGGATTAAATGACATCATGACATACAGGCACAGCCTTATAAGAAGAAGGGAACAGCTTTCTCTGAAAAAGGGTGGATGCTCAAGTTCCTGAGGGCAGCAAAGTGTTGTTGTACATGGGAGAGCTCAGCATTGTAAGGTGATGAGTGAACTGGCTCTGGCCCAACAAAAGAATCCAGCATGTGTTGGGTTGTCAGCACTGGAGAAGTACTGATGCTAGTTGGTCCTCTGCTGAGGGCTGAGCTTGGACACATATTGTGGTGGAGTGGATAAAGGCAGGGAACTGGACTTGTCAACCAAATCACTGCATTACTGGCAGTTTTTAAATTTTAGGACTTTATTTTCATGCCTCCTTTCACATAAACACAGCCCCATCACTGTCCTGGGCAGCCTATTGGGCTGAAGCTGGAACATCCCATCCTAGGGGAACTGAGCATTTTTCTCCTCTTATGACAGGATGCAGGCTTGCTCATTCGCAAGCTGGACTTGCTCAGGAGGTCAGGATAATTCAACCTGAGTTACCACACAAGCCAAACTGCAGTCTGAGGTGTTAAAATGACTTGGCATGGTTCTGGCCTGAAGCTCTAAGGGCTGCAATTAATGCACAAGTGGACATTCAACTTCAGCCTTCTGCTTCCATCATTTAGTCCCCACCAGTCATGCCTGATCTCCATCAATGGAGTTGGTTGGTTGTTATCTCCACACCATGAATATGGTATAGCACCAGCAGCCAAAGTGGCATTCCCTAAGGTAAGGGTAATGAACCAAGACAGAAACTAAGGAAGAAGGAACTGACACAAGGCTGGAACTGATGCAGAGCGAGGGATCTGGAGGAGGGCTGGAGCAGCAGCATGGAGCTGACTTATGAGAAGGTCTGGAGAAGAGGACAGGAATGAAAGCAAAGCTAGAGTTGTTGGCTGCTCTGGCTCACAGAGAGGGATGAACCTTGAACAGGTGCCTTGCTGTGGTTATATGTGGGATTCATATTTTCTCTGTATATGTGATTTTATGTGGGTTTATATTGGTGCTAACCATATGCCCTAAAATGCAGAGACAGGGAATACATCTCAGCAAGAAAAGGATATAAACACAGAGAAGTGTTGTCACAATCTAAGGCTATGCTGGACATTTTCGTCTTGCAGGCTGAAGCACAAATGCACATTATGGTGATCAGAGATAACTGTATAAACATCCTAGAACAAACACTTTTGATTCCTCGTTACTCTGTTTTACAACTAACTAATGCTTGTACGTCACAAAATACTATTATCAGACCATTGAAGTAGACATTTTCCTTCTACCTCATTACTATTAATCTTAGTAAGACATTGCATTTCTATTGAATATCATTTATATTAGAGTGATATCTAGATGTCCCCATTATTTCAGGACTCCACATCCTAAGCTCTACACAAACTCATGAGTACCAAGTCTTTCCTTCTCCCTGCAAAACATCTAAAGCCTGTAGGATTCTCCAGCCATAATATTGTACCAGTTAAAGCCCAATGCATGCAAGCAGCTCTGTGGCTGTAAAAACAGAAAGGTATATATTACTGTTTCATTGAGGTGTGGCCAAGCAGTCACTTCTGCTCCTAGAGTAAACTGCTACACAATTAATTTTTCCCACCTTCAGATCTGCTGGTTCCCAGCAAAGCCTTCAGCAGAGGTGAAGCAAAGGCACTTTGTCTTTCAGTGGATTAGCAATATCACTGTCACTCAGTGGAGCACAGCTTGGAGGCAGGACCACTGTGTTTTCACACTGTTCATCTGACTTCACCATTTGAGCAATGTGTGAAGAGGCTTGAGCCTTTTTAGGCTATGGCACCACATACCTGAAAGCTCAGTGCATGCACAGGGCTCCTACAATGGCAATTACATATGTTTGCACTAATTTGAGTTGAAATAACACAACTTTAATTTCTAGTTAGATCATAAAAGACAAAATCATCAACAAATACTCAAATGTTGAGAGAACAGGATAACGATACCACTGGAAGTGAGATTCCTTGTTACCTTGTATCTCGCAGTGTCTCATGTGGAGATTGTCTTTTTCCCATCAAGTCATGTTATGTACCACTTTGCCCTGGAGAAAATGCTCAGCAGACATCTGACACCAAAATGGTTTGGTCCAGCAGAGTGTGTGTAAAGCCTTTAAAGCAGCTACATAATCCCACCTGCTATCTGCCATCAGGTTTCCTCCCACCTTACTACAGAGGTGAGATTTAAATATGAGCTGCAGCTTCACAGTGTTTTTACTGGCAGTGATTACCCCAGGGCCCACTGTCATCAGACATCAGCTGCTTAAAGAGAGCATCTTTGAGGAACAGTGTCTGAGACTGAAACAAAATGTAGATTTCTTGGGAAAAAAGCCTTAATGTAGCTTGTCAGGGAGACATATGGCAGCTTCCCTCCCGACAGGCACCGTGGGGGCTGAGTTTGCTCAACTCCCTCTCGCTGCACTTTGATGTGTTCCAGCAGCTGTATGAAAATAATTCCAGTAAATTAAACCTCTTGCAGGGACAAATGACCCGGATGAAAACAATAGTGCTAGGGGCAATCAGACCTTTGAAACTTGGTGATCTCAGAGACAGGGAAGCAGCACCCTTTCACTGTAAAGCCCCACTTGTTGGGTGTATCATAGGCATTTGCTGAGGCAGTCAGAATAGGCTCTGTCAGCAAAGGAAATCAAACCAGGATGCAAAGCTCCTTCTTTATAACCACAGCTGTGCCAGCCCATAGATTTGCAGTGATCAAAAATTAGACCAGCATATCCAAGCCCTGAGAGCTGAAGTTCCCTAAGCACCTTGAGGAAGTTCCTTGCCATAAACGTAGCCAACTCATCAAGAGCCACTCCACAAAGAACTTCAACAGAGAGCAAAGCAGATCAACCTATTTGAAACACACAGATCTAAGACTAATATTCAGCTTAATAATTACAAGTTTAACCTGGAGTGCACCAGTGCCTTTACTGTGCTTATCCAGTTGGTTATGTCAGTCGTTCACTCTGTGTTAGGACCATTCCAGTGAATATGACAATGTACGTAAGACTCGGGGGGTTAAATGGTGAAGGAAGAGCATCTGGAGCAGGTACTCGCGTGCTGCTGGTTCTGCGCTGTCAGCACCAATCTCTTCTCAGCTGCTCAGCAGGCCACTGTTACACTCAACAGGGGTATTGCTTGACATATTTTATCTTAAACTTTGGGAGTAGAAGAATTTTTTAAGAAGCTGAATTTCAAACGAGCCACTAATTTCAAACTTGGTTTTCTGAACATCACAGTAATGTTCCCAAAGATATTGAAACTTCAAAATGAGAGAGAACATCTAAGGTACTTTGTGGTTTGGTTTGTTTTTTGGTGGTTTCTTTTTTTTTTTTTTTGTATTATTTAATATCAGTCTGCATTTTTAAATGCCCTGTAATTTTTCACCTAGACAACACTTTACAACTGTCTAGTTGTTTATCCTTTATTGTGTGAAGTGCCTTGATTGGAGAATGTATTCATTTTTTCACAATGAAATCACTAAAATAGTGATAGTACATGAGGAAGGAGTCAGGAAACTTGGGTGCTATTCCTCTTCCACTCCCTAGCTCTGCTTCAGGTTGTCTGGCTATTAACTGGGTGCAAAAGCACTATGTATCTGTTGGTGGCATGTTCTTTTCCTCATTACACAGTATCTTAAGGCTCGATGACTGGAAGTGTTAGTAAGGGCAACAAAGCACTTGCAGCTAAAAAAGAACTTGTTATTCTTTCCTGTTCCTTTCCAGGAAAACTGAGGCAAATATTCAAATTACTTCTCCTTATGTCCTCTTCTAAATGGAGGAGAATTTAACTCATTCCTTTCCTATAAGAAAATAGTGTTTCTGGGAAAACATGAGGGATGTGCCTTTCAGGGTCAAATTGCCAAATAAAGTAATTTGCTGCAGACAAATTTAGCCTAGCAGATCCTTATGGAAGCACCTAAATATAAATTCATAGGCTATTTTTGTTATACTTTATCACCAATTAATGTAACAGGAATGATAAGCACAAACCTTTAAGAAGCAGATTAAAGTGATTTGTTTTTTTTTGTTTTAATATGGAGCAGCATTTGAATCCAAGACCCTGATAGGTTCTATTCCTGCTTATGGTACCCTTGTCCCTATTTTGTTTCACACTCTGAAAAATAACATATCCCTAAAGCCTAGACCCCAAATTAACAAAGTCTTTAAATAAGTCATAACTTTAAGCACCAAAGTCTCCATTTTGTATATGGATAAGAACAATGTGCATTTAATAATTTACTTCTGTAAATCACCTACTGAAAAAAAGGATTTTACATACTGGTATAAAGCGGGTGTAACAGTCTTCTCACTCAAATGATTGGAGTCATCCCTCTGAAATGGCTACCTGGAAGAGGGTCAGAATAGTATTAACTGGTTGAGAAATGAGACCCCTGGACTTTGAAGACGTGGTAATGATCCATTTGAAGCTCTCCAGACTGATAATTCATTCTGGCTGCTCGCTGGAGTGAATTTCTCTGGTGCCAAAGGAAACGACTGCCCTTGATAGTGTCATACAGTGGATGCAGACACAGTGGAAGACATATGAGTCAGAGAGACAGCAAAGATGACACTTAATGGGAAATAACCCTGCCCATTGATCCCCATTAACAAATGAGCATGCAGAGACCAGTGGATAGAGTGTGGCTGTGCAAACACCCACAAATTACACAACTAATTGCAGTGCCAGACAGAAAAGCTCTTTGTTACACTTAATCCTGTTCTGCAACATGTCTCCTGTCCAGTAGGGAAGTAGTATCTAGCTGCAAGGATCCTGTGCCTATGTCTCAAGAGCAATGACACTTTGGGCAAGAGTCTTCCTTTTGAAGCTTATCTGTCATTTCACGATTCCTCACAAAAAAGTCAGGAGAAAAGGTGAAATGCTTCTGCCGTTTTATACTATACTTCTTTACTGTTCCTTATCTTTGCTTTATCCAAGGAGCCGCTAGAACTGCTCCACCCCAGCAGTGGGAGATTTGCTTACCGTAGGATATTGTTGAACTCAATGATCTTTAAGGTTTTTTCTAACCAAAAAGAGGAAATGATTCTATGACTATTACCAGTGGACAAACTAGTAATTTGGAGCCCTCCTCAGTTCATCTGTCTGGGAGGATGAATGTCTCCCAGAAGTTACTTGACAGCACATATCTCCTTGCAGCAAACAACGCTGAGAAACATTAAGGATGAAATCCAGCTGTTTCATATCATTGACATGGAGTGGGATCACCTGGTGTGCCAATATGAGGTGCATTTTTCCTGAAACCCTAAAGGATTTGCTATTACATCAAATCTGTAACCCAGCCAGGTTCTTTAAATGTTGTCACTAACACCTGCTTTTGTAGGGACATTAAAAAGTAACCAATCAATGCAGGGTGTCTGTGTCCATTTCTTATCAGCTCAAACACCATTTGTGTGATGTACTTGCCCAGCATCATTCATAGATCTTTTCTAATCTGTAATTTGTGACTGCATTTACAAATAATGTGTCTTCTCAGGAACCTACCAGGACCAAGTTCAATAATTAACTGAGGCTACAGGAATGAAACATGGGGAGAAATTCAGAGCACTGATCACAAATGCCTAGCTGATATCTCCACCTAAGTCTGCATTTGGGTGGGATTCACCTGTCCTGGACATCCCAGAGCCTGCTCACACCATGGTCCATCAACCAGACCTTTCTCCTAAAAATTCCCACTGGGTGTTTTTCTCCATCTCTCAGGCTGCATGCATATGAAATGCTGGGGTATAAACCCCGAGCCCCGAATTAAGGTTGACATATGGGTGATTCCCACAGCCCTTCATAAAGAGGGGGTGAGTTTGCCTTATAGCTTCCCCCCAGGGTGTGGCCGGCCCTGCAGGGAGAGCCAGAAGGGAAATGAGCCCCAGGGGTACCACATGGAGTTGACAAAGGTCAGGTGTCTGCCTGGGGATAAAAGCTGGGACCACTGGCAGGGTGTCAGGAGTGTCTGTCTGTGGAGTGCACTCCACAGAGCTTCCTGGTTCAGGGCAGACCTCCTGACTCTCCCTGGAGCTGGGCCCCAGTCCATTTAGACCTTTGTGAACGCGGGCGATTGGGTGAGAGTTGCCATGTGGGCACCTTTCTCTTATGTATTTAACTGGCTGGTCTGGCTGTTTCCCATGCCAACTGTGGGCAACCTCGGGTCTCTGTTTGTACCACCTGTTGTGGGCTGAGTCACATCTTTTGTGGGATCATTGGGGGTGGTGTCAATCATGTATGAGCTGGTTGACCTGTTTGTAACCCTGGCGGTCATTCATGTCACGAAGTTTTTGTCTACAATACAGTCTGTGTATTGGATTCTGTTTCTGCTGGTGCTATCATTTTTGTTTGGCCTGGTCATTGGCAAAACAGCGTATAGCACTGACGGTCACCACCCTCTTTTAAAAGAGAATGGATGCTGGAGGAGGTGGTGTCCCCTGTAACACAGCAGTCAAGTGGTAAGAGGGGTCACTAGAAAAATAGGATGTTACACAACAGTCATGTGACTCATGAAAGCTACTGTGACTTGGTTTTGAGATACACACTAACATGGCATCTCACTTATTTTATAAAGTGTGACTTTTGAGTAAAGATACTGTGAGCAGTCTGGCAGCGATGCTGATGTAATTCATCCTCTGACAAACTTCACACTTTGCTACTAATAACTCCAGTTAAGTCAGGGAGGAGGGGGCTGAGAAAGAAACTGAAATGTTTGATAGGTTCAGCACACATAAAAAAAGGAGGATTGATGGAGATTGAACAAGAAAAATAGAATCTGTAATCGCTTTTATTCTGCTTAATTACTTCTGGAGTGTAGGGTTACGAGTATCCTTAAACAGTTCTCAACTTGCTGAATTAAGTTAAACTAATAATTCCTGTTCAGAGAAAGATTCAGAAAGAGGAAGAAGGAGGGCGAGAAAGACAGGGGAAGGGTAGAGAAAAGCACCACAGTTTCCAGAAACTGTGTCTTGTTACCTGTAGGCACTGCAGTATCTTGCCCTCAAGCAACTGCTACTCAGTGGCAGGATCTTCAAATGTGCCACAGTCATTACAAGGGTTCTGTAAACCTAGTATAAGCCTCTTGCTTCTTTCTTGTGTTTTGCTACAAAAATTTACCAGGTCTCAAGCACTGAGTCCAGGCAGGATTTAGAGCTAAGCATGCCACAGGTGATGGGTGGGAGAGACAGACAGAAAGACAGAAAAAGTACAGATGGGCAGAGTCTAGTGATCTTTAAAAGGCAATTGAGGTACAATCAGGAAATTTAAACCAATTAAATATTTGATACAAGGTTCCAGGACCTATTACTGAGATTCAGGAAATGAATTACAGAATTAATTCAATTCAGTGTTAAATAGAACAATAAACAATTATAGAGAAAAAAAAAAAAATTGTGGTGAGGGGTTCAAACTAGAACCCGAAATCAAGATTCCTTGATCGTTACCAGTTCATCACTGACCATGTGAAAACCACACAATGTGATTCAATTTACCGGTCTCTCAAATAATTTTTTACTGATATCCTATTCCTATAGCTATATTATCTTGTCCTACCTACTAGAAATATTACAACATCCAACTTAGTCATTTTGACAGCCTGACTATGGCATTATAAGTCTGACATAAAAGCTAGAATTATATGAATGTAACCCATACAAATGATGTAATAGATGCAGGGAAAATAAAGGCATAAGAAGCAACAGAAAAATCTCTGGGCCATCCTCCAAGAGAATTCTCTGTGGATGAAGCTATTATGGGAAAATAGAATTAAATGTGACAAATACATACTTTAAAACACCAGGAAACTGGAACAACAGAAATGTCACCAAAAAAAAAAAAAAAAAACCAAAACCAAAACAAAAAAAACCATGAGGTGAAAACATAGAGAAATACTTGATACATAGTTGAGATACTTGATGAAACCATCTGTGTTTTGCTGCAAGTGTTTCTCCTTGGTCTGCCTGTAATTATTGCAAAACCAATGTTAATGTTTGCTCCCCGGAGGGGAGTTGCAGAAGACAGGCATGTGTGGAATTCCCTGGCTGTCCTTGGGGCATCAGGTGGCCTCACTTCCTTATTTTTTTATAGACAACGTGTGGATTAGTAACTTTGGATGCTTGAAATTGCAACATTTAATCCGCAGAGCCTAAATCCAGACATATTGCACAGCACTACAAAACCTTCCTTCTTTAAATGAGTATTGTGATATTTTCATTCCAGATGACTTACAGCAAGTCATTAATGGGATCATTAGCAAAGAAGTGTAAAAAAGCCTTAATCCTCCCATGATCAATCTGCTTTCTTAACAAGTGGAACTGACACTTCTACCACCTCATTTAAAGTAGATTGTTCTGGGCATACACCATGTTTTCCTCCTAGACTCAAAACCAAAGTATCAGCTGATCAGATCTGCTGGGTGTCCACTTTGCTTGAGTAACAAGTCTGTCCTTAGAGTGATTTATAGCTCCACCAAGGACTTTCTGAGTTACAGCTTGGGGTAGGCCATGCATCTTCTCTTTGCTCCAGTGCA
>NW_008613291.1:40676-40996 GCF_000691845.1 Merops nubicus | reverse complement strand
CTCTTCCGAGCAGGGACAGTCTTCTAAAAGTATATCCTGTGCGTAGCATATAGGTGTTTCAACACAGTCTGGGCCTCTGGGCACTCCTGCAATGCAAACAATAGTAACTGAATGATCTGCTGATGTGATAATAACAGCATCTGCTGTTTGCCTTAAAAGAGGTAATTATGGCCTTGTCCTGCCATAGTGAAAAAGGAATGAACCACCATGCTATTCTTATTCAACAGCAAGACTACCGTGTGTCCCCATGCCGTATTTTCTCAGCAGCTTCCCTGCCTTCTGAGGAGCTAGAAAACAAAAATCTTACTCCAGTCCTGCTG
>NW_008613291.1:0-40645 GCF_000691845.1 Merops nubicus | reverse complement strand
TGCTGAAGTTATGAGAAACCTACTGTTAATTTGGGTAGCCTCTCCAGGGTTGTTGAACTATGGAAGCATCCCTACCAGCTCTCTTTACCACCCTTCGCCCTCTCAGCTGGTGGCAATCACATTGTTACCAAGGCCACCAAAGAGGATCTGTGGTCAGGCATGGTCAGAACCAGACTGTGTGCAGCCTTGTTATTCACAGCTCACATAGAATCACATAGGTTCATAGGAAGGGGAGGAATCTTGTGTGTTTCTGGGTCTAGTTCTCTCCACCTGCAGGCTGTCATTTTAGGTAGTCCTCTCCTTAACGGAGCAAGTCTTGGGATTTTTGAGGTTATTTTGGATCCCCACTTGCTTAATGAGTAGAATTCTTCATTTAATTTCTAGCCTAAATTTATTAATGGGCAGGTAGTTCATAACCATACCATGGAGACATCTGACGAGCTGGGACACTGGAAGGAGGAAACAGCTCACATACCCATCTACTGAGCCTCCATGGATACTCAAAAATGTGCCCCAACCTTGTGAGATGGGTTCAGAGACCAAAATCTATGCTTATATGATGCCAGTGGCTAGAAAGAAACTTCTACTCCCTGGAGGAATAAGGGGGTTTATGAAGCTCTCCTGGAGATGGTAGATTTGTCACTATGTGTTCCCTCCTGGAAATTTTGTTTACCTCCTACTGCAGGTTTGTATTTATTTGTCATTACAGAGCCTGTCTGAAGGAAGATATTCTTGTGCAGCAGCCTGCCTTTCTGGGTCTGCATTCAACATGCCAAGACTTATTAAATGGGTATTTCTTGGATGGTGGATTTTCCTGGATTGTGTGATTGGCTGGTGTGCACAGATAAGGTAATCACCACTGCCATTGCAAGGAAAAACAAAACTGCCACAAAGCAGGATGACTGGAAATCTACTTTCTATTCTTGCTCATTTTTGTTAGTATAGCAGCTGATTCACTTTCTGTTGGCTGCCTTTGGGAGACAGCTCAGTGCTGGAACTGCTCACTCCAAATCCCTCGGAGTTACCAGACTGCCCATCTGATTGGCTTGAATGCTGGAACCAAACTAAACTCTGGCAAAAAAGACTAAAAATAATATCCAGCTGAGCAGGTTTTGCACAAGTAAATCCATCTACCTTCTCTTTCTCATAATCCGTTCCCTACCTGTTATCTGTTATTTTTTTCAGAAATGAAACTGGTTGTTTGCTTGCTGAGAAATGTTCTTTGCAGAGGAAGCTCAGCTGAACTAAGAGTGTGGTGTCACATACCAAATTTTGCACTGGAGAGTGTACAGGACATGTCCCACCGTCCTGAAACACAGGCACAAAAGTTTCTTGGTTACACAGGGTCTTCAGGTTCCCAGTTGCACAGATGGAAAAGTAATGAGCATTGCAGGACAGCAAAACAATAAAAAGGCATCCCTAATTTGAAGTTTTCTCTGCCATTAAGGCTTCAGCTTCAAACAAATCAACATATTTTGATCATGTTGTTTGTGTTGCTCTGCTGAGTCACGCCAGCCCTTCACTTTTCTTCCCAAAGTCTCCCATATACAAGTCCTTCTATGCCTCACCCACAAGGCGTGACTTTTTATGGCTAAGGTGAACTGTTGCTTTCCTACACCAACTGCTTTGCACAGTCATCTGTGAAAAGAAATGTGGAAAACTGTGTGACCTTCAGGAGTTTCCATCTGTAGCTGGCTCCATCTTTAAACTATTCCTTTTCTGCCTCACCATTGCACACACAGCATCTGAGAAAACACTGTGAGCATTTGAGAGTTGTTCAGCTTCCTTGATGCCAGTATTCAGTGCTTCTGGCTGGGGAGGAGGAGGCAGATGGTCTTCACGTTGTGTTTACTGCATTCTTTCAGGGATGCATCCACTGCACACTGTGGATGATGTGCTTCAGGATGCTCTGTATGGAAGCAAGGCACAGCGATGAACACACTAAGGTATCATGTAGTCAAAACACAGGTCATATCCTCACGTGAGCAGGTATTCCCACATCAGGCTAAATTCTACTTTGAAGTATTTTTTGTGGCTCCTAGTGGGATTGCACCCAGGACCAGTTCAGTCCTCAGCAAAGGAAGCGTTGCCAAGAGGGATGGTAGCAGGTATGACACAATGAATGTAGGAAGGAGCAGCTGTGTCACCACCACCCCTATGCAGCAGACAAAGGGGGCCAGGATTTCTGGGAGCCATGTTGAGGCACTGAAGGTCAGCTCCTGATGGAAGGGCTGGATCCTGGAAGAACTGGCTGTGGAGCAGGAAGGATGGACTTATCCCAGTGGGCACCTGAAATATCTCCAGCTCTGTAATACCTGCAGAGCTATCTTCTCAACAGCTTCCTTTTCCCTTCACAATCTGGGAATCAGTTCTGCTGTCACTAATAAAATAAATCTGGGGACTCTCTTGAGGATAAAGACTGCATTTATTTATCCTTATGTCTGGGAAAAATCAACTATTGCGACATGTCTGGAAAGCCTTGAGACAGGAGTAGGATTTGTCATGGGATCTTCTTTGAGAAAGGGTGGGACCTCAGGAAGAGAAGGTAAAATGACAGGTTTGCAATGAATGTGACATGGCTCTTCTGTTCCTTCACTTTTATGAGCCAAAAAAACTCAAGTATCAGCATTTGCATAGCCAGATTGTCCCCAAAGCAGAAGAACTAACAGCAAATCATTTTCTAAGGGTTTGTGTTTTGAGGCTGAACTTCTGTGGGAATTGCTTGGTTTCTGAAAGGAGGTGAGGTCACAGTATTGTTCTTTTCTCGGTGGTCTCTCCTCTCTCTCCGATTACTTAGTAGTTCTACAGAACTTGCCAGAAGCTTGGCAATGTTAGGTCTTTTATCCTTCTACTAAATTGGGCTGCTGTGAGCCAAAAGATTCAAAAAATATTTGGGAGGGACGGACTGTTCAACAAACACAAATGAATGACATAATTCACTTGGAAATTGGGCCAAAAAACCCACTGAGGAATGATGAGGAATTTAGGCAACTCACCAATGATGCTCACAATCATGGTTGGTCCCAGGTGGGATCTTTTGCATTAATATTGCCCCAACAAGGCAGTCCTCTGTGTGTGTACAACTCTGATAACAAGAACTCCGTCTTGGTTCAAGCTGTTAGGCATTCTTATAAGCCCAGTAATATATACTAAGAAATAATGAAAATAAGAGCAGAGAAACTATCAAGAGAGCTGAAGCTTATTTAGCTGGATCAATGGCATTTGACTGTACTTCTAACCATGTTCTGAAAGGGAACTAAAATTTTCATTACTTGCCAAGATCTGTGTCATGCCCATCACCAACACCTACAGCAGTGCAGAGCTTTCTTCCAGAGCCTTTGTAGCTACCTCAGCCACTCTAATCAAGCTATCTTTTGCTATGATAGTCTTAGGTCCAATCTCTGATCCTGACAGATAAGCAAAGGAAAAAGCTATCTGAAATAAGTTCATTTTAAAATATATTTATTCCTGCTAAGGATTTCTAGTCTCTGCAGGTTGTTTATGATAAGAAAAGAATGACTTCCCAAATTTTGCTTCATGTTTTTTTGACTACTTTATTTTCATTACCCCAGGTTACAAATGGTCCCACCAATCCTTTGTGGAAAATATTTTTCCATGCAGTCATCTGCCTGTCTCTTTTTTTGTGTGTATGTGTTTGCTACTGTGAGTTTCCCTTTTTCTCTGAGTACAGGTTCTGTAGGTTCCTGCTGTTAATGGAAGTTCTGTAATGCAAGAAGGATAACAACTGTGTGTGGGTGTGGGTGTATGGTAGAGGGAAATATGGCATGACACAAAACCAGGTTCCTTGGGCTGAAGTACATAAGCACTATAGGAAGGGCAGAGAGTGTTTCTGCTCTGCTGAACTTCATGTCCCTGATCAGAGCAATAGAAGCTTAATCTACTTCAGTTCTCAGCTGGTCTGTGCCACAAACAGCCCCCTTGCATGGGCTGTCTCTGGCAAACAGTGGGTTAAACTGTTAAGAGCTGCAAAGAAGCATTGTAGAAAGTGTTTGGAAAAAAAATGTCTCATCTAAGGAGGGGTCCACCCTCTGAGGCTGGGGAATGACTGATCAGCAACTCTTTGAATTGGTAGCAGCTTTGAGGCTTGAATAGTTACAACAGAAACTGGGTAGCTTTAAGATGATATTTTACCTCTCTGTAGCTTGTCTATGGCTAGTGACATCTGTTATCCTCATGTCCTCAGTAGAGCATGGCTACTTAACTGTATGGACTATTTAATAAACAATCTTTAAATATATAATGAAGTAAAATGTCTTTAGTTTTCCTTAGTAGCTTTAATGCAAAATCACTGGTTTTTAAATAACTACAACTTTGCAAATCTTTTTCTCATGCAAAGCTTCAGTTTTATTACACATATTTTAGTAGTATTTTCTACTTTCATTTAATATCCTGTTGGTCCATTTATAAAACCTGAACACAAAGGCTAATACTTTGCAATGCTCCTTCATTATTCCCAGTAAAGTAACATCTTGCCAAACAAGCAACAGTTTCACATTCAACAATTAGTGTCATCAGACCCTTGCTGAAGCCTGACAGAGGGTGCCTGTGACCTGTGCATGTCTTCTGGACTCTGTTACCCCATGCTGGCATCTCCCACCAAACCATCTGGGGAGACAAGCTTCACCCGCACCTCATCCTCTGGAGTTTTGAGCGCTAACAGCTGAAGATATGGCAGGTCAGTCTGGGGAGGATGAGCATTAGGACTAGTGATGAAGTATTGGTTTGCTGTTATTTAATGTTCCTCCCATGAGAGCGACTCTGCACTGGGCTGTCCCAAACATGCTGGTTTGTCAGCATGACCCTATGACATTTTTTATAAAGTGGAGGTATTAATATGTATAATTTGAATCTGGATATCCAAATACAGAATAGTTCTTCTGTACAGCTTAAGACCTGTTTAAAATCTGTTCTCGTGGTGGACTATGTTGTTTGACACCACTACCTTAACAATGGGATAGCAAATTTTGCTCTCTAAAGACATAGTTCTTTCTCTGTGTGTGCAACTACATCTACATGGTGGTTTATGAGAAGGATGCTCCCAGAAGACATAGACGCATAATTTATTAAAGAATGTCAAAGCTTGCCAGATGATGTCAAAACTCCCTTTGTGATATCCATCTAAACACTGTGAACCTGCATGATAAAGAGACTTCTCTTGGCCCCACCAGTGGTTCTCAGCACTGGGCATCTTCATCCCTGGGAACATCACACAGAAAGAGGGACATAATGTGCAGGTGTGAGCTTTTGTTTTCATGGGAAATGCAGCACTTTCTGTCTTGGTTCTGTTTCTGGGAATGCTGCTTGCCCACCAGTACAGTGGGCAATGTGATGATTGCTTGTACTTCTGCCTTGACAAGAGACCAGATAAATATTTTCACAAGTGTTCTTGTGATTTGTGGTTCAAGTGTCCTCTCTATGGGCTGAAGCCTTCAGTGGGTCTGTGGGGGCATGATATGGATCAGGTGGGGCTCCAGGAAGACATGGAGGCACATATAGATTCCCTGAGCACCAAGATCCATGCTAGAACAGAGCTGCTTTGTCTTCACCTCTCCAGCTGCTGTTGACAGTTGATTTCATACCTTCATATATATATATATATATATTTTTTTTTTTTTACAGTGTTTGTCACACAGGCTTGTATTCAGAAGTGAATTTCTCATGGTATGACAAATTCCAGTGAGTTGTCTCATAATCAGGACAAGAACATAATTGGCACATTTTTGCTTCAGATGGGGCAATTAAGAAAATTTGGTGTTGAGAATAGACATTGCTTTGACAGAGAAGAGTTGCTAAGACTCTGCAAGTCTGGAAAAAAAAAAAAGAGACAGTATTGCTAAATTATGTAACTTCTGAAGATGAAAAAGAGCTCTTTTGTTTGCCTAGTTATTGCTCTAGTCTTAAAGTCAATAGAACTGAAGCACTGTAATGAAAAAGATCATGCTGAAAATACCTTGTCTCATTCAATTCTCCTGCCTTGTCTTTCCAACCTGCACTGAATAAAAATGTTCTTCACTTCTGGACAGATTATCAAATTTAAGGTGTATTAGCAGGTACCAGCTGTGTGCTGTAATTATTTGGCTGAACCTTCTGACATTAGAAGAGAAAATCTGAGTTAATGGCTCAGATGCCCTCCTGCCTGGTTCCCTAATATCCCCCAGCTTACATCAGGTGCATCTGCACAGAGTGGGGATAAAGTAGCAGGAGGGTAGAAGGGGACTGTCAGGGACACAGAGCACAGAGGGACATCAACCATTCTCTGCTAACACTCCCAAGTGATGAAGGAAGAACTCGCTTGTGTTTCTTTCCAGATGGCTGTACTGTTGTTGCAGTAGTCAGGCAGGGCTGGGTTCAGCTATCTAAAGAGAGGTGTCTGAAGTCTGTGGAGGTCCTCAAGGGGAGTGATGAATTTGTGAGTCTTGGGTGATTTTGAAGGAGGTGCCTCCAGCGGTGTTCCAGCCAGGCTGATGAGCCTAGGTCACGGGAGCAGGCTTGGTTAGCATCAGCATGGGTTTGTGGATTTAATCTTTGCCTTCTTTTAGTTAAATGGAGAATGGCAAAATACGTTGCACTTTTAAATCAGCAATTCTTAGTGGTGGAGGATATTTCAGAGCATTAGGAGATGATCAGTAGATAAAGCAGTGGGTACTAAGGATTTTCATCTGCACTTTGTATCATTCTGGGATTTTGCTTGGGACTAGACTGGTCTTGTCCTCTGGCCTGATTCTGCCCTTCTGTGTGGGAATTTTCTGTTGCCAGAGCGGGCCACAGCCCCCACCTCCATACATAGAGGCTGGAGTGCTCTGGTGTATGTACGGTTTAATTTCTCCTGAAAGGACTCTAGTTCATGTGCACCAAAACTACTTTGCAAACTGAGCTAACACACAGTAAATAGGGGTGGTTTGAAAATTTGCTTGCCCCTGCATGACAGGTGTGAGCCAACATCCTAAAGTGAGTAGCACAAGGTATCTGAAGGAAATTCCTTATCCATGTCCAATAACTTGAATGCTCTTCAAATTTTAACCAAAGTTATATGATAATTTAGATAATATGTTTATTCTCCTGTAAGTATAGGGAAGTTTTTTGCTGAAGAGGACTGTATGGACACTTCTGGACCTTTCATGTTTTGAGGTGCTCTGCAAGTGTCCATGGGCAAACCCAGCCTGGCAGAATCAAACAATTATTTTATAATATTTTGAATTCTATTTAGTCACCTATCTGTCCTCATCCTTTGGTAGTGCGTGCTTTTTCTCTTAAAGCATTTTTTTTCTCTAGCCATGGGTGATAGAAATGTACCTTAGAAATGAAAACTAAGCCTTTGGGGAAGATTTCTGTTCTATCAGTGGGGCCTTTGGGCAGGAAACTACAGAATAGGATGAGACTGGAGATAGAATTGCAAATCTTGGCAGCCTTTGCATGTATATATTACAGGGATACCAGAGCAGTGTCTGCTTGTATTGAAAAAGCCAAAAGGTTTTGACATAGCAGCTCTTGACCTTCAAACATAAGCCTTTAGGAGCAGGGTACAGCATGTGCACAGGCAGTGCTATTTTAATATTCATTTCCTTTTTTGTGCTGGTGTCCACCTTTGCCTCGCTTCTCTTGGTGAGCAGGGCTTTCAGTAGTAATAATTAGAAAAGCAGTAGCTCCTCTGGTGCTCTGAACAGTAAGAAAATATTTAAAACCGCTATGTGGATCAAGATATTGCATGTGAAATCTTGCACAAGTGCACAACTGCAGTTAGTTATTCCTGGCAAAAATATTTCTATGGTTAATAACGTAAACAGTGGGCAAAATGAAAATCTAACATGAAGTTTATTTGTTCTGCTATACCATTTGGAAAAGAGCCAGTATGTTAAATTGGAAATTCTGGTCTAATTTACCATGGTACATCCATTTTGACTACATGTAGTAAATACCCGCTGGTTGATTAAAAGAATGGAGTACTTGGCAGATAACCTGGAGCTTTCTGTCACAGAAGGGAGGGAATCTGGAATTTCCAAGATAAATTGCACATGAAGAAAGCCAAAGGAGATTTTATAAATGGTTCATTGATGTCAAATTGAGAAGACTCCAATAAAAAATACACAGTCTGAGCTACTTCTTATTCCACATCCTCTGCATCATTAGCAATGATTTTGCGAAAAGAATGTAAAATAACCTTGTCGGGCAAATATAAAATACTTGTTATAAGCTTTCTACATCAAGCAAACATAGGAATACATTTCCAAAGAGGTTAATCAGAACCCTTCTTGCACTGAGATTAGAATCAGAGCAGCTAGTCCTTATTCACATTCATTAATTCACAGGGAGTCTCACATTTTCCCCCAGACTTTACAGTATCCACCTTCACTTTGTTTAGATGAAAAACCAGCTCATACCCTCTCTCAGTCAGAAAGCATCTTTGCTGGCAGTTTTAACTGTATGCCAGAATAGCATAAGAAAACTTTGGTCAGACTACCTTAAAAATGACAGGTATTAGGAAAGAAAGTGATTCCTAGACAGGGATTATTTCATTAAGACTATTTTGGACACATGGAATTAAAGTAACATTAATTTTTTTTTCTGCACAGTTATGAGCCACAGTCATGAAGAAAATCAGAAAGGGCTCATAGGAAAATGTCATGTAAAGCAGGGACACACTTAAAGGCTTTCCAATTTTCTTTAATCTCACGGTGCAATAAACTGGGAAAGAAAATGCAACCTAATGTCTAGTGCAAGGAGCTGAATGGTAGGATGTCTGTATTTATTCCTGGATCTGGCATTGACTCTTGTGTTCTTGGATGAGTCATTCCGTCACTTGTGAATGAGATGGCAATGATAAAAATCAATTTTATCTGTATCTAAAGGATGCAGTGATTTCACAAGGCTTAATTCTGCTTTTAAAATGTTTGAAGTACTCTGATAAAATATTGCAATGAGATATTGCTGTCTTTCCAAAAAAGCCCTACAAGAGTCATAGCTGAAAAACTGTACTTTCATCCACAAAGTGATTCAGACATTGTGAAAAATCAACATTTCAGCTACAAATCACTGCTCTGTTCCTAAGAGGCTTTTAAATGTAACTTGCCATATAATAGTAAGTACATTTTATGGTGTTCTGAAATTACATTTGAGATGTTAGAGGAATGAAGATGACACAATTTTTATTTTTTTTTTTTTAGAGGCTCTAAGGTAATCTGCTAAAGTTACAAGCACTAAATCTGATCTTTGCTCACAAATTGGTGGAGGTATAACATGAGTGACTAGCATTACTAGGCACATATAAATGTTATAAACTGAGGAAGAGACCAATTTCACTTTTGTAAAGGAACGTTATCTTGCATATATTTACTAAATTTCTTTGAAGAGCTCACTGTGAGATTGGTACTGTTGAACTGGTTTTCCAAAAAGCCTTTTAATAAAGACAGTTAGAGGAGCTAAATCATCTTGGGCAAGATAAAACATCCCCATTCATGGATTATTAATATCTGGTTAAATTGTACTGTGAGAATTACTGATCACTTTTGCAATGCAGAGGATTACTAGTGATCACCCCCAAGGAAATATGCTAAGACTACTGTTGTTCACAACTCTTATATGATCAACAATAAAAGAAGGAGTGAAGGTGCAAGGGAGAGAAGCTTAAGAAAAATAGGAAAAGCTTTAAGATTGTCAAAAAAGTCTTAGAAGTCATTAAATCCTTCTGATTTCATGATACAGAGTGTTTTGGCAGTAAAATTGCAGATGAATTGAAAATCTGTAAATGCAAAATAATACATGTAGGTGGGGAAAAAAAAGTAATAACTGTAGCTAAAATGCACAGTGATAAAATCTGTCTTACCTGTCTTGGAATCAATGGTACACAAAACTGTTGCCTTAAATTGAACAGTGATCAAAAAAAAAAAAAAAAAAAAATTAAGTTTAGGAATTTTTAGCAAAGGAACTGAGAGCAAGAGTATATGATCATGCCACTGTGCAGCTCCAGGGTTAACAGGCCATTTCTTGGCCAGCACATGCAGTAGGTGCTACATTACAAAAAGGAAAAAATCATAGCTGGATTAGAAAAGTAAGACACAAAGGTGGAGACTGTCACAGAATCCTTAAGGGTGGAGGGCACCTCTGAAGATTTAGTCAAATCCCCTGCTCAAAGCAGGAGCAGCCAAAGCAGGTTGCTTATGACCATATCCAGATGAGTTTTGAATATCTCCAAAATGGAGATGCTTAAATGTTTCCTAACTTAATCCTTTTCCACCAAGGATAAGTCTTCTTTGCTGCAGGCTTTCCCTCTTGTCTCAAGAGCCTGCAGTTCCTGAAGGTTGGGCTTGCCAATGAAGATTGAGGCAAAGAAGGTATTGAGTAGTTTGGCCTTTTCCATGCTCTTTGTCACTGGGTCCCCTGCTCCATTCAGCAGTGAGCCCATTTTTCCCCAGCCTTTCTTTTGCTGCCTATGTACCTTTCTTGCTGCCCTTCACATCCCTCATCAGATTCACCACAATGTCACCTACATCGGTCTTCCCTTTAATCCTGACCCATAAGCTCTCAGTTGGCTCATGCTCCATGTTCTAAAAAACTAAATCGATTACTGCTATTCAGTTTAGAAAAGGCAAAGGAAGGAATATAACAGATTGTTATAATCTGGGTGGTACGAAGAAGATGAATGGAAAAAGGGTCTTCAGTGTTCACTGTTTCTCACAGGACAAGAACTAGAAGGCAATCTGCACCTTAAAAACACCAAGGGGAATATACTTTAACCCAATGCACGGTCAAATTGTGAGCTTCTTTTCAACATGCATTTCTATAGGTCATACATAAGAAAGAAGCTGAAGATGGGAAATGACAAATTTAAGAAGGATTAAACACTGTTACTAAATACTAGTCTTTAGTTACTAAAAATAATGTTTTGGATACCTCCCTTCTGAATGCTAGAAGCTGTAATGCAGAGGAGGCAATAATCACTTCGTATTTGTCCTGTTTTCTAATGTGCTTTCCGCTTCTGGTCACTGCTGGCTGCTGCACTAGGACGATCTATCATGTGAGTGCAGGGGGTCTCCCCCCATTATGTATTTCTGCCCCTATGCTGGCAAATCTCCTTCTCATGCAGTTCATTTGTTGCTCTCTTTGGATTGTATACTCTTTGCAGGCAAGGTAGCAGCTTGGTTACAAGAGGTAAGGTAATTGAAAGGCAATGTTCTGTGCTCAGCCCAGCAATACTGTGCCTCTTCATTTGAGGAGACAGTGAACTAGAATGCAAACATGTAAATGTTCTGACTGCCATCTCAGGGGTTCAATTTTTGGACATTCCAGTCCATTAGCTCTAACTGGGTGCCAGCAGCTAAACCAAGTAACAGTTTCTATCTTCTTTTTCCCTTCCCTGCTTCCCTGGTAACATTGAAGGACTTGGCTAGAAAATATTCAGACACAAAGAAAAAATCGGCCTAAATTAAATTTAAAAAATCAACAAGAAAAACGGCTATGGTACTGTTAAGTCAGTTCTTTTCAGAAGCTATTAGTTTGTAATCCTGTTCTGAAGACAGTCGGAGAGGGACTACCTTGAAGCTCTCCATAGCACAATAGTTTCCATATGGTGTATATGACTCTGGAATGGGAACGACTCATAAATCTTTAGCAAACAGAATCCTGCACGGGATTCACGGGATGCTTGACAAAAGCACGGAATTGGGCTGTCTTATAAACCTGCTCCAAATAACAAATAGTGAATCTAAAGCAGACGGAAAGTGTCTAGAAGTAAAATAGACAGAAGTGCTTGCAAAGTTATTCTAAATACCATTTGATTCCACTTCTTTTAATAGCTTTCTCAATCCATCAGCATGGACCAGGGAAATGTATCTTTATGACACATTTATTCCAGGAAGCTTCTGAACCATAGTCAAAGTAGTAGGAGCTGAAGGCAAAATTGATAAAATGGTGGAAGAAAATTCCAAATAAAAATCATGGCCCAAAAAAGTAACCCATTACATTTTCTGTTCAGTACTGATAAGAGCCATATAGTTCATGCCATGTCCTTTCTATGAAAAGCTAATAAAGAAGAGCTGGAAGTGGCTGTGGAAGGCACTGTGCCTATGTGGGAATGACCCCACACCTAAATACCAGAGGGTACTTGGAGTGGCACAGTTTAACATTGACATGTTCACTGAATAGGCTGCCACTTTTGTAGCATAGTCAAATGCCATCTTAAATTCTTTTCTGACTAGAGGTAGTTGAGATGTGATTTCCTAAGTTTGGACCACAGTGCAAAGTCTCTGAGGGGAGCAGCTCTAGGGCTGGCCCAGCCTGCAGCGGAGCAGCAGATCTCAGAGCAAAGGGGCTTTTCCCTTTATTTTTCTGAGACAGGGGAACATCAAGACTGTGGAGCGATGATGGTTCATCCAGATTGGAGGTGTTGCCAAGATTCAGTCAGCCAGTGTCTGGCATCAAAACTACTTCCACAAATTAAAAAAGATGGGTCACTGTTCAGAAGGTAGGAGACTCCCTTCTAAAGGGAACAGAAGGGCCACCATGCAGACCAGACCCACTTCTCAGGGAAGTCTGCTGCCTCCCAGGGGAACACGTTAAAGATATGAAGTGAAAACTCTCCACCCTGGTACAGCCCTCAGGTTATTACCCATTACTGAATTTTCAGGCGGACAGCCTTGAAATTGCAACTGAAAGTCCAAAGGCAGTCAAGGAAGACTTCAGGGCCCTGGGACAACTGGTTAAGGGATCAGGAGCACAGGCAGTGTTCTCATCTGTCCCTCTGGCTACAGGGAAAGAAGAGGTAAGTGACAGGAAGAGGCAACAAATCAATACCTGGCTCCAAGCCTGGTGTTACCAGCAGAATTTATTTATTTATTTTTTGATGACAGGTTGGTTTACATGGCACCAGGCCTACTTGAAAGAGACAGGGTATGCCTGTTGCAAATGATCCTGGCATAAAAGTTACTGGGGGCTCATTGAAAGACCTTTACACTAGATTTGAACAGGGAAAGGGACAAAGCAGTCCAGACAGAGGTAAGCCTGAAGGCAGCACACCAATGTTTGAGGGATGGTCTGGTAGCAAGGTCCTTTAGCCTGACATCTCAGTGGGGAAAGAAGATGGAGATACATGTGGCAGCAAAAATGCAACAGTTAATTCACTGGAAGACACATAACCTTCTGAGAATGGTCATGTAGGGGTTAGGATTTCTGCCCCCACAAAAGGTGGCAGGATCAGTAACCCATCTGAAGCCCAATGCATGCATTATGAGCAACAAACAGGAGTTGGAAGCCACTGTGCAGCAGGAAAACTATGACCTCGTTGACATTATGGAAACATTGTGGGATGGCTAGTGCACCTTAAGTGCTGCACTGGATGGCTATAAACTCTTCAGAAGGGCTATGCAAGGAAGGACAGGTGGTGGGGTAGCCTTCCATGTTAGGAAGTGACTTGACTGTCTGAAGATTAGTGATAATTATGGTAGAGTGTGGCTTATTTATGTTGTGTGCTTATTATGTATGTTTGCTTCTTACCAGAGAGGGCCTCACCTGTCCATTGGAGGCAGAGCCCCCAGTGGTGGTGGCACATCAATATGGCTGGGAGCAGAGGAAGAAATATATCTATGATAATGGCATCATTCTGTGGTCATGGCCACACAGTTGGATTGGAATTGGATTGGTTGCCTGGGTCCTCAGTTAATTTGCTCCTGTCTCCACTGTGTCTTGCACTGTGAGTGAATGTATAAACCTTTTGATTCCTCCAGTGATTGATTACCTTGGATCCCTTGTATATGATTTAAGACTGGAGGGAGGGATCTGACTTATGTGCTGCCTGTTGATGATGATATCCTTCTTATTGGGATATGTGGTCAGCAAAAGAGGAGGCTTTACAGAGGGACCTGGACAGGCTGGGTTGATGGACTGAGGCCAATTGTGTGATGTTCAACAAAGCCAAGTCTTGTCCTGCACTTGCGTCACAACAACCCCAGGCCATGCTACAGGCTTGGGGTGGAGTGGCTGGAAAGCTGCCCAGCAGAAAGGGACTTAGGTGTACTGACTGACAGCCAGCTGAATATGTGTCAGCAGTGTGCCCAGATGACAAAGAATGGCAACAGCATCCTGGCTTGTATGGGAAGTGGTTGTCCCTGTGTACTTGGCACTGGTGAGGCTGTGTCACAACTATGGAGTTCAGTGTTGGGCAACTCACTGCAAGAAAGACCTCGAGGTGCTGGAGCAAACCTAGAGAAGGGCAACAAAGCTGGGAAAGGATCTAGAGCACAAGTCTTATGTGGAGCAGCTAAGGGAACTGGGGTTGTTTATCCTGGAGAAAAGGAGGCTCGGAGGGTACCTAATAAGGAAGGAAGTTGTAATGAGGTGGGGGTCAGTCTCTTCTCCCAAGTAACAAGTGATGGATGAAAACGAAATGGCTTCAAGTTGCTTCAGAGGAGGGTTAGGTTGGATATTAGGAAAAACTCCTTCACTGGAAGGGTTGTTAAGCCCTGGAACAGGCTGCCCAGGAAAGTGTTGGAGTCACCATCCCTGGAGGTATTTAAAAGATGTGTAGATAAGGTGCTTAGGAATATGGTTTAGTGTTGGATTGGAAGTGTTAAGTTAATGGTTGAACTTGATCTTAAAAGTCTTTTCCAGATGAAATTGTCCTACGATTCTATGGAAGAGGGAACTGAAACTTTCTTATAGTTCTCCTGGTTTCTTTTTAGCCATTTTCCTTTAAAAAACACTTTGTGTAGGTGATATAACAGGAACTATATCAAAACAGGAACCTCTGCCTGAATCAAATAGTGTATTAAAATAACATCCCTGTGAGCTGTTGTTAGCCCACTTCTTTCCAGATTTGGTCTCTACAATAGTCATTGATAAATAAAGGAAAAATGTGTAATTTTTTAGAATCAAAATAAGTACTTGACATGCAGCAATGCAGTAGATAAGGATTGGCAAGTGTGCTGCACCAATAATCTGGCACTAGTGTTACTTCTGCTAGATCTGAATAGTCTCTTAATTGTAACCATTTTCCTCCACACCTAAATAAGCCCTTAGCGGTTTTGACTTAGTTACATGTTTGTCCTTGCTCCTGGAAAGAAATCCAAGTAAAAAATGTTTGGAATTAGTCAATATATAAAACACCTCTAGGTGATCACACTTCTTGTGCAGCTTTGTACATTTTTCTCAGGACTGTTGTATATTGAGCATAGCTGCCTGTTCCACGTACTTGCTTGTTTTACTCTTCAAGAATATTGTTTGTCTATTACGCAAACACTGCAAGGATCTGTTCTGATCCATAGTCCTAAGTTGCTGCAAGTCTCCCTTTATAACCTTCTCAGAACTGTTAAGACAACAAGAGGATTTTTATCCATTAATTGAGGTTGTGCCATAATATTGGTTTGCTGAAAGTGTGTTACTGAGGCTCAGGAGTGCATAAGGGATTTAGTGGTGTAGACGTGTTTGGTGTTTTAGGTCATGTGACTGTATATGGCCCCAATTGTGTTAACAATCCTTAAAAATATTTTTAATGGTTCATATAAGTTAAAGGATAAAAAAGAATATAGTTGAAGAATTTGACTTAAAGTATGAAATATGGTTTTGACATTAAGTTTCCCTCCAGCACTGAAAAGTCATTGTAGGAGGATTTCTTGGTCGATACTAAAAGTAGTATAAGTAGTTGTAATGGTTTCAAACTCCTGCTGCTCCTGGGGGTGGAGACCTGAAATCTAAAACCAGGAGCGAGACTGAATGAAATGGTTGGAGACCTGTTCTATTCCCACTCCCCTCTTCCTGTCTTCAGGACTTCTTGCTGGAGTCTATAAAGGGGGAGAGAAGACACACCCCTTCCCTATTCTCTCTGCTGGGGTCCTGGCCGCAGACATGCTGCTGCTGTTTGTGGTTCTGGGTGCTGCATGTGGCCGTGGCCATCTTGGGACCTGGGCCTGATCTACAGACTCATTCCCTGCCTCCATCCACATCCAAGGATTGTGCATCCAGCTTCAATCCACCTCAATCCAGCCAGATCCAGCACTGGGGAGCCTCAGCACAGCATTTGGGTTCTGTATTTTTGGAAGATTAACCTTCCTTGCTTTGTTGTGCCTATAATCCCTTTACCCTGTGAAACTCCTACCCTTCTTCCTTTCTGTTCCCTGTTAAATAATATATTTCATTTTGTTAACTTTTCAATCGGTGCAAAGCTTTCATTACCCCTGCCTTCCTTTATTTACCTCTCTACCTGGGGAAACTAAGGGATAAGGGAGGGGGAGCACAATTCTTCCCTCTATCTGGGACAGTAGTTCACTAGAGAGGAAAAAATAAGTTAGTTTGGGTGCTCTAGAACTTTATTTTTGAAGTTTAATCCTGCTTCCTCTTAGATAAAGCAAGAACCAGCACACACCAATGAGAAGAAATGACAGGGAGAAAATGTGTCTTGTGTTGATTTTCCCTTATAGCTCACTGTGGGAAGGCATGGGCCCAGCTTTAGTTTGAAAAAAGCACTTGGAGAAATGGAAAACTTTCAACAGAATTGCACGGCTTAAGACACTGCTCCTATCTGGCCTCTCTAGGATCTGCAGCTGGAGACAGATTTTGTGTTTATATATTGTGACATGCCAGGATTGAGTTTTCCAGAGAGCAGATGTACTTTGTGTGCTCTTCTCTGCAAACTTAGGCAGAAGTCCTTGCAGTCTTCCCAGTGAAGGATTCCCCCAGGGACCCCCTGGAGATGGAGAGACCAGTCAGGGTTACACTGTGTTTCTTCCAGTGATTTTTCATTTATTGACCACATGTCAGCACTAGCAGCCAAGGAGAGATGCCCATGAGTCTGGTTGTGATCATCTGTCTCACACCTCTAAGATTTCTGCTTGTTATCCCACCAGCAGATAGTGTTACTGCAAAATGCCATGTTGGAATCAATACTCTTTACACACTGTGTTTTATTTCCAGC
This sequence comes from Merops nubicus, assembly GCF_000691845.1. NCBI lineage: Eukaryota > Metazoa > Chordata > Aves > Coraciiformes > Meropidae > Merops > Merops nubicus. Next base: position 23,727 of record NW_008613291.1, on the reverse strand, counting down.
TTGTGGTTACTTTTGTTTGCAACTCTACATAAGCTGAGACAGGCTTATGTCTCAGCATTAAGCTCCCAGATCACAGCACTTAGAAGATGGATCCTGTGCAATCACACCTTTTGACTCTAAATGGGGAGGATCTGATATTTCTTTATCTTTAATAAAGGACTGTTTTCCTGCTATGGCTCAAATCCTGCTCCTCTGACTTGGAAGGAGTCATGAGGATGACTTATATATTTGTAGTGGCCAGAACTGTTCCTTGTGGAGCATGTGGAAATATATACCCCACTGTGGCCTCTTACAGCTATTCACAAACCCCGCCTCAAATATCACAGACTCCTCAGTCTGGAGAGTGAAGCTGTAGGGCCCTCTTGTGGGAAGAAAATAGCAATTCTTGGTGTGAAAAATATGGACTTGGGTGAAAGCCTGCAGTGAATGTGTGGCATCATTTGACAAAGCATTGGACCGTGATATGTCCTGTGATGGCCCAGGCATCTTCCATTGGTGCTCAAACATGATTCCTATCTGCAAGCTTGGAAATGGGAAAGGGTGGTATTTGTAAACCTCAGCCCTGCCTATAGCTGCTGACCTCTCCATTACTGTCCCTGATCTTTCAGAATGGTTTGTGGGTTTTGGTTTTTTTTTTTTTTTTTTTTTTTTTCCCTCCTCTACAGCCAGGCCCAGTGATGGTGGTACTTCATATGTGGATGAGTTGAGTCTATGCCACAGTCATGGCATGACCTGGGGACCTGACACATTCTATACTCTCCTCTAGTAGGTGACCACAGTTCCTCATGTCCCAGCCCAACTGCACTTTCACTGGAGAGAGTGTGGCTGTGGCCTCATCTCCTTGTGACATGCCCTTGCCTTTTCCCCCTCTTGCCTCCTAGATGAGAAAGACATTGCTATGGCTTCAAACATGCTCCTTCCTGAAGGCTTCAAACACCTTTTGGCTTTGCACCTGCTTCAAGGAACTGAAGTCCTTATCTTGGAGAGTGTGTTATCAGTGTGTTGTTTATAAGAGTTGTGAGCTGGCTGCAAGCAGGGAAGAATGCCAGAGCTGGGCCCCACAGGCAGGCAGAGTTAGGGCAGGCACCTGCTTTATGTCAGATGTGTGGGCAGGAGATGTCAGGTTTTACCTCCCTCCTAAGTGTGCCTAAAAAGTAAGTGAGAGCTGTGTCTGGTTTCACCCTGGGCAGACAATGGCAGGACACAGACATTGGACCTTTTGTACTGAACCACACTGAGGTGGCTAATGGAACACTGAAGGGCAAGGCATGATGGCAATTTAGAAATCTTGGACCCAGGAGTTGCATAGCTCCCCAGCACAAAACTTGTCACATGAGGTGTCCCATGTGTATTTAAGTATCTGACTCTGTGTCTCTGTCACATCCAAAAGCTCTGGACCTTTTCCTATCTACTAAACACAAGAGCTTGGATTCCAGGAAAAACTGCATGACTCAGGAGACTGGTTTTATTTGGATATAAAGGAAATCTTAGAGAGGAGGATCAGGCAACCTATTGTTCTGCCTTGGGGGCAATCTTTTATAATACTGCAAAATCCAAAATCTTTATAGATGTAGTATAGCTTTACATTTCTTTTGTGCAGTGTGTGAGGTGTTAGAAGAAGAAACTCAATTCATCTTAATTCACTTCTCTCCCTCCAAGACAAAGGATGCTTGAAAAATTAAATTCTATCTGATTTTCATAGTGTGCTCTGACTAAAATTCTATGTGAAGTCTATAAACCAGTGCAGAAGGTGTACTTATAGAGCTAACAGAACATTTTATTTTTTCTTTCTGCAGTAGTGCTTCACTGGCCCTGCCTTATATCTAACAGGATGTGGCACAGCATTACTAGTTCTGTTGGTATTCCACCTTACGCCTTGCTGTTTAAGTTGCCAGTTTGCTGAACTGCAGGGAGTCATTCCCCTTTTGTGTGCCCTTTTCAGCCATCCCAAGTGTTTAGAATTGCATTCCAAATCCATGCTTGTAATGGAGATCCAGGATATGGAGCTGTCCCACATGTATATATTTAGACCTGGTTTGGCAAAGGTCTAAAAATGGGTCTAAATCAAAGTATGACAAGGAAGCACCACCCAGAAATATCTTAGCTGTCTTGGAACAAGCTAATGCCATGCTGGAAGGAGTACGCCCATGGTGGCACAATTGTCTCCTGGGGATATTTTAGCTCTGTTGGGGCCATGCATATTCACCTTTGTACAGTGTTTTTGGAAATCTGGCACGTTCTGCATCAATCTCACTAATTTGTTCAGAGCTATTCTAGGTACACTGTATAGTGTTGTAGATATGATTTCTGTGGATGTGTTCCTCTTCCTATGCCCCATAGCTAAATGCTGTATTATTGGGCTGAGTTGAGATATTATAGTCTGATTTTCAGCACCGTGGCTCAAAATCTGCATCCATTTTAGTGGGAAATGTGGTGTGGAAAAAGGGCCCATAGGGCACAGTCTTGCACTGCTGAAGTCAGTTGGGGTTTCATCATTGATTTCCATCAGGGAAAAATCAGGGATCTCAGCAGTTGTCACTGCAATGTTACTGTAAAATAGTGGTAGGTAGCTGCAGGCAATGGAACTCGGAAGAATAAATTAAAGCAGACAGGGGTTAGATCAATATCTGAAGAATGATTATCTTGGTCATCACAGTATTTTCCATAGCCTAATCCAATCTAAACAATCTCCAAATATATCACAGACTGTGAAATTTCAATCCCTGTCCTGTCAGCCTGTTCATGTGAAGATGGATGACATGCCTGATGGAGTCAAAGGGCCTGATCCTGCTACTGCTTAGGTAATAAATCTCCCATTAACTTCAGAGAAGCACAGAAAGAGTCACTTTGTCAAATTGCTCAATTCACCAGAGGTAGCAGAATCTTTCCAGGTGTAATGGATTCATAGCAGTTGCAAATGTATGAGTCTTTTCCTCAAATAAAAGAGTCATTTTTGCAAGATTTTAGAATTTGAAAAACAAGGCAAAAAGGAAGATGTTCAGAATGGGAGAATGCTGTTTTAGGCAGCCCTTGACCAGGACAGACTGCACAGGGACTTATTTTAATATTTTTTTACAGGGGCCAGTGCTCTCAGATGCGTGCAGATGCACTCATGTGCTCCACTGCAACCCCTTGCTTGTGGCCAGGTATATGCTTGGATGAGGGAGGCAGTGCTGGACAGCAAAATCTTCATCTGGGGTGACATGAAGTTAAAGGAGAAAACAGGATAAAATGTGGCTTTAACATTGAGAAGAATTTTGCCTGGGATTCAGCTGGGCGTTTTGCAGAAATGGTGGCCGTCAGGACTGGCAGCTCAGACAGTCAGGCAGCCCCTGAAGTAAGGCACAAGCCCAATGAAGGTGCAGGATGGGAACAGGTTTTGGGGCAGTGTCCCCTGGGACACCTGTAGCAATTCACCCAGGCAGCCTTATGGGACAATCAAGAAATGGGTGAAGTGTGTGTCTGCAGACTCATTGCAGATACAATTGCTTTAGTAATGAATTTCTGGATAAACTTAGACCAGCACTTGGTAAGTACTGTGATGGGAAGAAATATTAGGCTGTATCTTCTTTCCTACCACATATGGCATTTTTTTTTTTTATCTTCTAAAGACAATTTTCCCTCAGAATAATATCTCTCTTCACTCAGGCGGAACCCCCCCAGCCAGCAGTACGAGAAGCTTCTGCTGTCACAATGGGAAGAATATGGGAAAAAAGGAGTAGAACTTCACTCAGCAGATCTGCCCAGCAGGGTACAGGCTGGAACTGTAACTCTGATTCCTGTCCTCTTTGCTTTGCGCTTGATCTAATCATGCACATATACATATAAAGATCTTCCTGTTTATTGCACTAAATAAATATTTTCCCAAATTGAAAAACATAACAAAATTGATATGATAATAAGGTTTCAATTTCAGGTATAGATATAACCATCTTTCAAAAAGAGGCTTTAAACCCCCTTCACATTGCTCACAGGTATTCATTCTGACTGCTACTATAACTCTGTTGCCTTAATTATGTTAATCATTTAAATCTTTAACTGCTGCATGTTATTTAAAACTTAAAAGAGCTACAAATAACATTGGATGTTTGTAAGGCTTCAACAAATGTTTTCCTTATCATTACAATACCTTCTTTTTTATTTCTCACTTCCAAAATGCTATCAAATGTTGTCAAGTTATGCAGTTTTGTTTTTTTTTTAAAAAGAGGGAAAATCAGTGTTCATCTTTTTGGATATTTAGTTAAGTGACAAAGTAATGGGTTTTGAAAATAATCATGTTAGCAGTGATGTGTGGAAGCTCACCTGGGTTATGGATTAACTGTGCCATGGATGGGATGCAGAAACACACAAACACTTCTTTTTTCTATCTGCAGTCAGCTTGGATCCAGGAGCACACAAACTAGCTGCACCTGTTCCCAGACACCTCAGGGCTGGAGACAGTTTATCTGCTAATACTTAGTGTGGAGATGAAATCGATACCTGCTAAGGGATCCATGCTGTGCTCCTCAGGACTTTTTAGGCACAGCAATAACAATTAGTTCTCTATAGCTATAGCATTTGTAAGTAAAGCACATCAAATATGTTGACCAGCTCATTAATTAAAATAGGAAAAAATGCATTTGAAGAGAAATACAGGGTAATAGCTGCATCACTCCTTTATAATTTACAGCACAGAGATTACCTGGGCTAGGTCCTGCACTTGTGAATTTAGCAGCAACTTTGCCATTGGTTCAGCACAAATAGGATGAAACCTTCTCAGGCTACTCTGAAATAAGGCTAATATCAACGAAAATTATTTTAGTTCCCATTAAGATTTAGCAATAGATTAAACATTTTCTAACACAAATTGCTCAGGCGGGTATAGTTGCAGGGTGGCTAACTTTCTTGGGCATCCATGGCTCAGCAGTACCTATGCTGGGCACAGCTTGCTCTTCAGCAGAAGTGGATGCATCTGGTGATGACATAGTAGGGGCAAAATATAAATAGCAGTTTGAGGTTGGTAGTAGGGAGTGTTCATGGTAGCTGCATGACTTCTAAACAGGAACATTTTTCATTGATCCTGGTTGGGAGGTTGAGGCAGTGCTGCCCAGGGACAATCAGGTTGCTAGATCAACTAATACTTGCATGACCTGCTCTGGGCAAGATCAGCATCTGGGTTTGAAATGAACTGTTTTCGTCTGGAAAATTGAAACTCACTTGTAAGATCTATGCCATTGTTTAAGAATGGACTTGATGCACTGGCTGATGGGTTGGCTATTTAGCAACAGTTTACATTAATTTTACTTCAGTTTTGCAGAAAGATTAAATCAAATTGTCCATATCTGCCACATGTTGAATTATGCTATGTGCATGCTGTTATTTCAACAGTGACAGTTAGGTGATGTCATGTCTACTTTGTTCTTTGGGCATTCTTCCCCACATCTGGTGTTTTGGGAAGAACTTAACATTCACTAAATCAGCAATAGATTACTCTAACATCTAATTCTTCTTGTACAAATTAAGGCTCTGATCCTATGAAGATTTATTCATCTGCTTGCTTTCATGTACAAGGGGTTGTCCCACTGAATTTGCAAAATGAATGAAGTTCTGTTTATGCATAAGTGCTAGAAGGTTTCATGCTTAAATAATGAAACTGAACACTGACAGTATATAATTATCCATAAGATTCAGCTACAAACACCACAGAAATCTCCTCCAAAATAAATGTAGGAAATGGAATGAAATGGCAAAGTCTGTGAGCATATTTTTACTTTGCCTCATTGACAGCAATTTTGCACTGTTATTAATAACCAGACTGGTAATCTAAATTGCCTGCTGCTTGTGCTAAGTATGAACTCTGGCACATGATTTGGTTTCTGCATCCATTTAGACACTTGCTATTGCCAATAGATGTTAGAAGTGAAAGAGGGATAGAAAGAAAGGTCTCTAAATAATTTCAGTGCACGTTGGAGACCCCAATATATTGCTAACAGTCATGCATTACTTTAAGAAAATTAATAGACATAATTCTTGCCATGAACACAGCCCATTGCCTCCAAAATGGTCCTAAAATTGCCAGTCTAGGTATATTTTTTCACTTATATGTCCTTAGTCCTCAGATTTTACATCTATTCAGGTTTATTCAGAGTTGGCTGAAATACAGAATTTCAAGTTGGCAGACAATATTTTTTGCTCAAAAATATCTAATGAAGTGGAACTTTGAAAACAAAAATTACTCGCAGAGGCCCCATGATGTGAAGAAAATGGCATTGCTCTTTCTTTCACTACTGCCAAGAGAGGAGTGTTGGCTGAATGCAAGAGTTCCAGAGATCTTCAGGTTGACTGTCCACCACATTCCCTGGGCTGAGTACAACACTCCCAGGCTTGAAGACAGCTTTTCTAGAATGTATATGATGGTGTAAATGCTTTATTAGCTTTCTAAAGATTAAAGATATTTAAAGGTATTTAGATTTCTGTTACTCACAGATTACTGAGACCAGAGAAAACAGGGAGATGGGACTTTTTAAAAATACTCTTTACCAAAGAGTGGTCTTTGTAAATGAGGCTTTAAAACATTTTAATTTTTTATTTTTCAGAAAGTCCTCTGTGAGTAAGATGGAGGTGCAATTCCCAACAAATGCTGCCAGAGGATTCCTTGGCCTGTTTGTTAGCCCACCACTCTGCCCCAGGGCAAACAATGATGGTCCCTGGAACACCAGCAGACAACCTTTATAACAACACAGCAACTATTTCTAGATGTAAAGGTTGTGTTCAAACAAGCTGTTCCAGGCTGGGTGAAGGAGAGAGGAAAGCAGCTCTAAAGCCTCACTGTGTCCTTGCTCCATGGTGCAGCTCGTCACAGTTTCTCAAGATCTAAGCTCTAGCTTTCCAAAGGCTTTGAAGGTCGTTGTAAATTATCCTTGATGTCTGGCAATGTAAAGTAATTCTCTGTCTTTTATAAACAGATCAAAATTCCATGCTGGCTGTTGTGGCATACCACTCCAGCAGTCCTGTGCGATGGGGATAGAAAAATAAAGGGGGTTGGTTTGCAGTGTGGTTCTTCCAGAAATAGCACAGCTCAATTCAGAAAACTACTGCATTTAATTACTTGAAGCAACATGGATTTTCCCTTGAGGCCCCATCCTATTCTGTGCAGTACTCTTGGATTCCACATCCTTTCCCATTTCTCTTATAGGTGCAGAATGATCTTTATTTCTCCTTACCCTGACAAGGGTTGAAATTTGGCAGCATACTGATGAAAAATAAATTACCTGAATGGCAGAAAAGACATGAAGTAGCAAGAATGATCCTAGCATGGGTGCCTTGACACAGAGATGATACACAATGACTTAATTTAATTTTCTCTCCTGCTAAAGGGATGCAATAGGATGGGCAGAGGAGGTTTTCATTTCCGCACATATGCTAGTTAGCATTCTACTGTCAGCAGAACGCCACAAGAAGAATATGCAGCCTTCTCTGAAAACCAGGGAAGATCATTCCGAATTCCTGAGCTTCATGGTTTGAAGTTTTGAATTTTTGCTTTCAAAATGGAAGGGAAAAAAAAAAATGAAGAAGATTTCATTATTTTGGGTCATTTTGAGGACTTTATTGGTATGAACCTTTAGTATTATAAGTACTAATATGAAAATATGGTTAGATTTGTCTCCTTCCCCTTTGTATAAAATACCAATATGTCCTAACATCTCAGATATTAAAGAATGATACTAGTTCTGTTTTGTTTTAACATCTTACACGGAATCACCTTTTTTTTTAATAATTTATTTTATATAATTTTTTTAAAGATTCTGAATATTTCTTCCTAGAAAGGTTCTGGAGGTAGTTTATTTGATAAACCTTAATGAAACTTTTGTACTTGGAAAATATTTTGTGACTACAGGTTCCTTCATGCTCCCACTTCAAGGTGAAATATTTTGTGTTTTTCCCAAAGTATGTCTCAAGATTTTGTAGATATCATAATTCTGAAATTCTAGATTATATATTCATTGAAACTTTAAGGATATCGTTTTGTGATTTCATTTTGGATTATTTCTGATTCTAGTGAAGGATTCTGCGTGGATTACAGATTTCTTTTGCCTGGCGACTGGAACTTTCCATCTATGTTTACAATATTTTGAACTAGTAATATAATCCACATGGGGCATTGCAGTCCCACAGCTAGGATCATAGGCAGTTGTATCGTAATAAACCACAGGGAGGTCAATTCAATATATGAGAGCAATCTGCAGTCTGGGACTTTGTTGATTTAGAACTTACCTTTACAAATTTTGAATGAATTAAACTTATTTGATAATTGCATACCTTTTCTGTACTTGAGGGAGAAGTCAGAGGATACATTTTTAGAATAAACTAATTATCACATTTTTAGAAAACAGAAATGAGCTTGAACTTCAGTTCATCACTTTTTGTAAATTATTTCTCCAGTTTAGTATTTGCCCTTCATACCTACTGGTGCAGAAAGTAGGATTTGATAGACTAGTCAATTTTATCTGTCAGAGGAAAAACTTGTTTTCATTTGCTCTGCTGGTAAAAGAGTACTCTCAAATATTTCTGAGTCACACAAACAGCTATCCCAAATACTGTTAAAAATACAAGTCTATTATATGAAATGTTCCTATTAAATAAAAGTTTTTTTAAAAAAATAAGCTTTTTGCTATATTCAGCATAAGCTGAAACTACCTGAAAGCTACTATTAATTTCCAATGCAATACAGTAAATACCCATATTTTGCTAATATCCCCTTTCTTAGCTTCTCCAGTGCTCTAGCTGTGACCTAGGTCATACATTTGCTTGCTGACAATACGTTTGCTTGCTAGCCCTTACATTGGGCTAGGACTGCTTCTGGGTGGCTGAGGGGAGGGCTTTCAGCACAGCATAACTTTCTAAGTCAAGGGTATCTAAAGAGATAATGAAGCTTAGTGGCATCTTCACAATGTTGAACACAATAAGGAAATTTCCATCTCTTTATTGCTGTCTTTGTCTGGGCTTTCTATGCACTACTTGTCTTTGAATTATTGAATGAAGGTAAAACTAACCAGAACAGATGTTTTTACACTCTTTGGCGTTTGATAAGAAGAAGCAGGAAGGCTGGAATGTTTTGTAAGCTTAGGGCTCTGTGGTTTTGGGCTCACACTATTCTGTGATTTTGTGAAGCCATGAAGCCACTGAGACTGCAGGTGCTGTGTGATGGGGCAGCTCAGAGCACAGATGAAGTGGATGTGTGCTATTGCCTAATCACTCATAATTTATGTGGACCTAATTTATCTAAATAATCCTTGATTATCTGAGTAAACTCTGATTTGCTTTTTCCTTAATCTGCCCCCAGATTGCAGTGCTTGCAGTGGTTGGCTATGGGTCTGGGGCCTGGTGACAGCCAGCTGTTCTACTCAAGCCATACAGAGATGAAGAGTTTCTCAACACTTCAGTTCCTGACTGTCCCTTTTTACTGAGGCCATTTCCATGACCTTCCTTTGACTACCTAATAAATGTTTTCTTGTTACTTCTTACAGTACTTGCTAATTGAATTTTGTGTTGTTTTTCATGTCTTTGAATACTTCTGCTTTGCTTTAATTCTTCTCCTTAGCTGTTTGATCTATGTTTTCCCTCCTGGTTCCTCTTTATATTTCATGTTGTTGAAGCCCTCTGACTTAGATGGGTGCGTCTTCTGTTTCCTCTTTCTGCTTTTTTCTTTGCCTTGGGATACTTTATTCCAATGCTTCCAGGTTTATTTTTGTTTTCAAATGTAATTGTCAGTTTGCCCTGTCCATTTCCTCTACATATAGTTCTACAGGATAGTAACTGCCAGCTCCCTGAATTTATTCTGCTTTTCTTTCTTGAAAGCTCTTATTCTGTATTTCTTCTTTATTATAAGAAGATTCTCTAACCTTCCCTAGTCACACTAAACCCCTGCCTGCCATTTTCATGATTTCCCTGCTGGTGAACAGCAGATCCAGAAAAGCCTGTCTTCCAGATGTGTTTTCTAAAATTTAGAACACACACACACACACACCTGCTGGGAAGTCTGGGTGAGATTCCTCAAACTCAACAGAGATGTGCGTGAGGAAATGAATGTAAGCACATCCCTGTCTGAATTTCTTTATGGACAGTATTAAATAGCACTTTGTAGTAAGCAGTGGTAGTAAATAGTAATTTTTTGTTTTAGTGTCATTAATCTCATCCTAATATGGTATCTGAAGCAATGAACAATACCTTAAAAATGCCTCTTTCTCACCACTGAGTACGAGGAAAACCTTGGGTTGCTAGTTCATATATAGATTTCAGTGCTGTGGGTCTCCCAAGTCCCATCTTCTCTTGTGTGCTGCAGCCTTTTAGTGGCAGATGCCTAGGGAAAGTGTCCCATTAACACCCAGCCTCGTGCTTTGCATGACTGTTAGCTGTAGAGAAAGAAAAATCTTCATCCATTCAGTGCCAGAATTGGTGAACAATAATCCACAGAGGTCTGCTTAGCTTCCTATGTGTTACTTCAGTGTTTGCAGTCCATTTCTCATGGGTAAGATGTTGGTCACAGAGATCTCCCTGATGTTTTTGTACTCATGTTGCGGTATAAAATGACAGAGAGAACAAAGAATGGTGGTTACGTGCAGTTATCACCTTCTCAGCATTTGCCATCCACCAAGCAGAGAAGGTTAAGACGTTGCCAGATTAGTTATCATATACTACTCAGATTAGTTCATTTGCATCTGATTCATTTCAAAGGCTGCTTAAGGTACCGGTTGTCTTGTGTTCAACGGGATGTCTGACCTTACACAAGCCACGTTCAGTGGAAATGAGAGCCAAAAGCCACTGCAGTGTTGATCCCAAGGCTGCTGTCAGTGTTGGAACAAGCCCCAGTTGAATGTAATTTCTTCTTAGCAGAAGGGCTCACATCTTGGGAACAAACCCAAATGCTGTCATACTGTAAGACAACTGACTTTTCTAGTTACAATCTAATTAATGTTATTTAAATCTCAGAAAAGAAAACAAAGAAACCCCAAAAGGTTCAAGTTTAGGACTACACACCTTTCTTTCACTACCTATCTCAAGGGAAGTGAGTCCATTAGAAATGTGGTTCCAGATGCCAAAAACAATAAAAATGCAGACTTTAAGGTCTAGCCAAATTGTGGTTAAAGTTATTTCTCTGTGGATCACACTCATTAATTTTAAGGCTGGACATTCTCCAAACTCTGGTTGCTTTGCAGCAAGGGGTAAGATCCCAGTGATTAGATTCCTTACATTTCACTATTTTTTCTAATATATCCAGCTGAATGAATGTCAGAATTTCAGGACTCTGTTGCTTTCTGAAGGAGAAGCAAGGGAGTAATGTAAACCTTTTGAAAATGGTCACAAGCATCCAAAATAGAGAAAAACAGTTTAGATTATATAAACCAATATGGCTCAATGGTTTGGATCATGTGCCTGTGGTGTGATCATCTGGGTTTTGCATTTTAACAAGTAGAAAAGTGCTGTAGTCAAATGCTTTTGACCTAATTCAATTTCTAGGAAATCATTTCATTTCAATACAGATTGTCAGGAAAAGATGGTTCTTTTGGAGAACATAGGAAAAGAAGCACATGAAAGATTTGCAGTTTCATATAAAACATTGTGAAGTGTTTCATACAAAATGTTCTTCAGAAGCATTTGCATAAAGGAATCAACAAACCAACCAGCAGAATAGTGTGCTTCCAAAGCAAAAATAATCCTCTGTGAAAGACCATACATGAAATTAAACTCTTATATTAAAAGGCACTACTGAAATGTGTAAGGAAGGTTTGTAGTTACTTTGAAAATGGTTTGTTTTTTTGTTGTTGTTGTGTGCTTCTCTTATTTTTTTATTTATTTATTCTTTTAATAGTGATCCAGCAGATGCGATTGATATATTAAACTTCAAATGAATACAGTGCATGGAAGTACAGGTCTCTCTGCTGAGAAACATAGTAATTTTATGGCAAATTTATTTTGCAAATTATTTTAAAAGGAAAGACCAGAATTATATTAAGCTTATGTTTAAAAGCCTGAGATACCTTGCTCAGGACATTTTATGTAATATTGCTTGACTTCTGCTTGCAATCTTTGTATTGTATCAGAAAATTGCCTTTCAGGTAATCTGTTCAGTCACATTAAAATACTACAATCAAATTTTTCTCAGAAGATTGATTACTACAGTGCAGGGAGGATCTTTATAACTCCCCTTCTTATACTCCTAAGCTTTTATACTCGTACACACTTTAACATCTGCTGATGGCCACTATGGTGGAAAGGACACCAGATGAAATAGGTCTTGATTTGACTAGTGTGGATTTCTACACAACAGACCTCCTGGCCCTGCTGAAGTCAATGTTAAAATTCCCACACAGAGTAGGTGAGCTCTCAGGTAATCCTGGGATAGTTTTGGGGATGTCTGTGCATTCAGGATACATTAGGAGCTGAATGCTGCTGGCACCAGAAGCAAGCAGCAGCATAAACTTTGTTGCTCTGACAAATGTAGGATCGCACTCGCCTCTCCAGTGGAGATTAGCTCAGATGCCTTTCTCATGTACCCCATCACTTCTGTTGCTGTAAAAATGACATTAACTCAAACAGGGTGAGTTAAATTTGGATTCTCTTTGAACAGTCAGACTTTAGGCAGTTTAAGGAAGATCTTTTATATTACTTTCCTGTATATCTGGTGCTATTATTTCCCTTGCCATTTTTTTTTTAGCCCCACAGCTATTTAAAAACTGAAAAAAAATATACTAGCTGTCATTACACATCAAATAATATGCAAAGTATCCTCCAGAAATCTGTGCAAATAATTCTGCATATGTGTCAAATGCTTGATAGCTTCTTAGGAACTGTTACAGCCTGTGAAATAATGGCTGGATATTTTTAAATCTTTTATTAATTTAATAATCTAGGAAGTATTTGTTATGTAAATCTACTGTACAGAGTTATTTTACTGTCCTTTAGACTATAAAATACATTAAAATTAAATGGAACTACATTATTTGGCCATAAAAATAGGCAGAGGAATTCATTACAGAACCTAACTGGATCCTGTCAATGTACTGATGGTTGCTGAAGTTATAGTACCATATGAGATTCTCTATAAGGCTTGGCTAGAGGTACTTTGACTAATTTTTAAGTTCGATTTTTGAGGTGTGTGAACCACAGGGCTTTTATGAAAAAGGAATATTTTAAACAGCTGATTAGGCCAAAGCTTTCTAAAGTAACTAATCCTTTAGCTAAATTATTTAGGAAAGATATGCTCACTAAGGTTTCAAGTGCTGTAGGTTTTGAGTTCCCTTCTTGCAGAAGCTCACTTGCAGATATACTTGTGACTATCCAAATTTATGGCCATTCAAAGAGGACAGCCCAACCCAGAAATGTTTAGATTCACCAGCCTTTTATGAAAGGGTTTGCTGGAAGTTGTCATCCCAAAAGGTAGGTAGTAGTAGTCTATAATGCTGGGATGAGAAGCACTGTCAGTGATTTCCCTCAGTGTGCTGTAGGGAATATGTTGCTGTCCAAAAGCCTGCATGGAAACATATTGCCCCAGATGTTGCTTAGAGTACATCTGATTTAAGTTTCAATCCTGCAAACCTTGTGCATGTGCTTAATTTTAAACATGCAAGTAAATTCTGTTGTTGCTAATATACAGAATTTCCGTTTAGAAACTGTAGAACTGATATCAGCCTTTTTTGGTTTTGTTTTTAAGTTTGTATATCTGTACTACTGAGCAGATCGTAAGACCGAGTTGACATCGAGTCATTTTTTCCAGTCCTTATTCTTATTTTGTTAGTTGGAACAGTATGACTACAGGATGGAAAGTTGAACATCTCTGTCCTGCAGACTCAAGCTGGATGATTTATGACCAATGTGTGGGGTAAGATTTTAGAGAAATATAAATTATACCTGTTCATCATGTTGACTTCTTTTAATGTTTCCCACGTGTTACTATGACAACATTCATGGGATATATATTTTAATTTCTGTTGCACAGAGGAAGTGTGTCAGGTCTGCACATTTCACTTGATTTTATGGCTGAGTGCTGTGTCTAATGTAGGTTGTAAATCTTCTTGGAAAAATATATAAGAGGGTTTTCATCACAGTGGCTCTCCTGGCAATACCAAAGTTTTTAATAAGCATAATTTAAATTTAAAAAGAACTTTTACACCCCTTGTGATGTGGAGACTTCTAAAGTGGGGGCAGCAAATGCTGTACAATAAAGCAGAAGCTTCTGGTAACAATTGCTGAGTGTGTTACACAGTTAAACACATTGTTAAAACCCTTATATCAATAAACCTTGGAAAAATATCTTGTGGCCAATATTTAATTTCCTGGTTTTGTTACTTTTAAACTTTCAATTTAAAAATGCTTTTTAAACTTTCAGCTTCCCCCCTACTCCTGCCCTGCTTGTGGAAAAACTGACTTAGAAAGTTCTTTAACTTCTTTATAGTTCTATCAATACGTTTTACCTGGGACCTGAAGGGTTTTCAGGACAGTAAGATTTTTCTTCAAAAAATAGATGTAAAAAAAAGCTGGAACTTTCTGAATTGGGTTAGATAGTCTCAGTTCCTGCACTATAAGCTGTTGTTCTACATGGCAGTTACTTTGTGTATGCATCTGAAACCAATACTGAGAAAAGTGACAGCTAATTACGCTGGTAAATTGTTCAATGGAATTATTGAGCAGGCCAAAACCTATTAATCACAGGGAACATTCTCCCTGTGATACTTCAGCATGTAGTTAAACAAGACTCCACTTAATACTTTTCAGTGCTATTTTTTAATCAGATTGGAAACCATTAACTGCAGAGATTCCCCCCAAAAGTGAAATCTCCTCCAAATCATGAAGTGAGAACTGAAACATAATTACCCATAAAGAATGAAGATTTTTAGCCATTTCCTGTAATTTCCCACCAAGTTAATTTTTTGCCTTGCAATATTGCTATCCAAAACCACTAGTCCCATCTCATGTATAGTAAGTGGAGCGCCTCATATGAAAGCTCCATTCTCTCTTCTTTTCCTGTTCTAACACATCTACGTTCATAGTGAAAAGGAGAAAGTCCACATCCCATTAGTCTTCTTCTTCCAGGCTATTATTTGATATCACTCTCATCTTGTCCTTGTAGATGCCATAGCTTTTGGACACCTAGTAAGTCAGTGGAATATCAGCTTATTTAGGACAAATAGCTGCAGCTGTTTATTTATATTCACACATACTAGTGACTATATTGGTGTAATGGTGTACTTGTCTTTCCAATCCTTAGCCTGTGCTTGTTGTCTGCAGCCCGTGCTGTGCTGTACCTTTAGGAATACCATGGCAGCTTAGTTCTGTTCTGCTATAACTTTATTAATTCTTGTAAAGTTGTGGCATTTTTAAAAAGCATAGCTCTAGGGGAATTTACACCTTAGAAACACCTGACAAATGTAGTTAACAAAGGTTTTTCTGAAACTTCCAAAATAGTCCTCACCTGACCTTCCACCAGTGGGAAGTACCACAGCTTGAAGATTAGCTGATGCTTCATCACTGTGCCAGAAACAGTTCTGAGGGCCCCTCAGAGGGCATGAGTGACCTCCCACATGCTACCCACTGCTGCTTTAAGAATGGCTGCTATCCGCATGATAACAAATTTGGAGCTCAGCTAACGCACTGCCCAGCTGTGGCAGAGCTTTTATAAAAGTCTGTGCCTCTACTGTGATTCCTCAAAGTGCAGGCGTGCTGCTAAGCTTTCATCACAGGCTCTGCGACCTGCCTAGGATCTCCTGTTTGACACAGACCGTTAGGAAAGTCCCTTCCTAGAGCCCAGCAGAGTATGAGCAGAGATCTGTGACCTCCTTTCCTCACAAGGCCAGCTGCTGAGACATGCTTTCCTTGTCCTCTGCAGCAACAGTGTGGTAGTGTAAATCATTCCATGGCTTTATTTTCACTTTATGCCAGCCTGTTTGGATTGTTGAAGATGTTTCAAATTCATTCTGTGCTCTGACTGGGATTTTTTTTCGTTGTTTGTAAAGGTATCCAAGTTTCATTTTGCAGAAGAGGTTTGCTTCCTTTGGTAACACCAGACAAATTGACAGAGCAGGAGTTAATCAAAAATTCTGCCCAGAGCTTCACAATTTCTTCATAAGAATATAGCTGCTAATTTCCCATGTGATATTCAGTCAGGCCATTCCAGGCTCACAAAAACGGCCAGAATATGTACAACCCTTTCATCTGGCAGACCTAGCCCCAGATTGCAACTCTATGCCAAAGCACAAAGAGCAGATTTATATGGGGAAACTTGATTCTATTCTGGTAATCCCATCTGTAGAGAACTTTTATAGACATCAGTTGGAAAGTGAACAAAATTTTGATGGAGTCAAGTTTCACCACCTGTGCTGTGCAGAAACAACGGTGGTAAGATTGTGTATATTTTATTGGAGACACTGCAAAAAATAGTGGTGCTTTTAACTGTGTTAAATGGTGTAGGAAGAGAAGCAGCAAAATGATTAAACCTACTGATGTGTATTTTCTCTGAGGAATACGCTGAAAATGATAAAGGGGTATAATGTACATTTTTGGTTTTTTCCAATGAATCATGCCAACATATGATAATATTGCTAAGCATTTCTCAGACGGACTTAGCACATATCACACAGCTTAAATCTGGCAGAGAAACAGGAACAGGGAGAAGTAAACCTCAGTCAGTTTGTCGTATTGGCTGTGGTAGAAAGAGAATTTCCAAAGCGCGTGAAGGATTTAGGCACATCAATCCACTGGATGTCTGTTATTAAAATTCTCCCATCCCCCATTTATCATGGGAGTACAAGGAGAGAGCGACTTAAAAATTTTCAGTTTTGGCGCTTCAAAAGGTTTATCTTCCTTTACAGTGACATGGTAGGAAAACAAAGGAAGAATTTTAACAAAGATAATGGCTTTGATGAGGAGCCAGGTATTAGTATTAGTGTAGACTTTTGGCAGCTATCTTAAATAGCCTATTTAGCTGCCACAGTCAGCACTGTAGCCATACTAGGCTAAATGTACTTCGACCTTCCCTCATCCTACAGCCCCAGCAGCCATGTATGTCTCTGGTATTTGGATAGGAAGCCAGCTGGAAATGCCAGGCACAAAAATCTCTAAGGCATAATATCAGAATTCTTATTCAGACCACACTTCAACTCAAAGAAACTGAAAAAGTGCTATATGCATTTGTTTCTGACACTGGAGCTCAGCTAAAAGAATGGAAAAAAATGAGAAGGATCTGATTCTGGGATCAAGAGTGAATGGATTAGGCACTGTATAGAAGTTAAAAAAAAAAAAAAAAAAAAAGATCCCTAACCAGACAGTTCCTCAACTTTGTAGATGTGGAAGATGGCAGGTAAGCACCTCACTGAGACTGAAAAAGAATAGGAAATAATGAACTAGCTGCAGTGGAATACTCTGTCACAACCCCACCACTCTTAGCTTGTGATCAGGTATGAAGTTGTGGATGAAAAATGGCACAAAAATCTGAAGACTGAGTCTGTGACAAAAGATTGGCCTTTTACTGAAGTGCCATGCAAGATATAAAATGTACTTACCATTTTTTAAAATCACTTTGTGACTAAGAGCAGTTTAAAAGTGCATAGGACATTTACGTGCCTCTGAAGGATGCGTTGACAGTAGTGGTTTTAGGCTTGGTGCTATAATGGTTCAGCTCCATGAGAGAAGCAAACTGATCTGTAACAAGATAGAGTCAGCAGAGCTGTCAACACATTTACACCACATGACTTTTCCCCAGATGATAACACTGTAGTTTGTGATGGATTTTGGCTGAACTCAAAGTAGAAAGGAAGACAAAGGTTGGAAAGCAAGTGAAAAAGAGTCCAACATAATGAAAGCACATCTGCATCCAAGTTGGGAAGTTGAGCAGAAGTATGAGGAGGATAAGAAAGACCACATGTATCTTGACAGTCTTGGTAAATTTGAGAGGTATGTTCCAGGGGCTGAGGCATGACTCCTGGTTGAAGGAAGCTTGGCATTAAGATCCACGTCTGAGTAGACAAACATGCTTTCATCTTTTTTGTGCTAATGTTTGTTGGAATAACATCTCCCTGAACTGTATCTGTCCTGCTTTCAGAGCAGAATTGTTCAGTAGCATCTAGGCATCTCTGTTGCTGCTGCCCGGGGAAAGTTAATTGTCTGGTGAAGTCTCAGTAGACAGCCCAGCCAGTTGGCAGTTATCTAAATGACCAACAGACAGGAAAGAGGCTGTCCAACTGTCCCCTGGGTTATGAATTAGGTGTCTGTATGAGGCTGTCATCGGTAGGTTCAATGCATTTCCCACACTTTGAGGTCTAAACCGTGATTTTGGATATACATGAATAACTTACTCTATGAAAATGCTGGGTTATGCCTGACACTGATACACTGACTAGTAGTTAGAGTACACACCCCAGAGGAGGAAGTCTTGTTTTCTATTTTTCTGTTCAGCCTTAAGAACTTGAAATATGTGGTAACATCTAAATTCAAATGAGCATCTTAGCTCATTCGTTCTAACTGAAGATAAACTGAAATGTTGTCAAGAGCATGAGACACATGTGGCCAGAGAGACACCTTAGTTCCAGTCCCTGCTCCTCAGACTGTTTTGTGCACTTAGCATTAAAACAAAAGAGAAGCTACTAAATAACTTCCAAAGTAAAAATTTTGGGAAAGATTGAGGATAAGCTTACCTCATTGTCCTTATTCCTGGGCTCACAGATTTGTGTTCACCTGGCAAAGAAATGGAAAGTGCTCTGTGTTTGTCACCTTCCTTTTCATTTGGTAAAGAGAGTTGTACTAGTGGTTTCTGTAGTGGTCAAAAAAATCTAACATCTGGTGGACATGGTTTTTCCATGAGGGACAGTGAGAGTAAGTCTTTAACTGTGTGGATCTTAATACCTGTGCCTCCTTTTAAGAAAACTGTTAGAATACCCTGAGATCTGACTCATAATGAGATAAGAAGTCATTTTATTGAATTATTGCGTGCTCAGGTCTTCTTTTTTTTGTTGAGAAACTCTAGATGGCAGGATGGGATTTTGCAATATTTCTACTAAGCTTAGTTAAGACTACTCAGGTTATAATATTAAATGTCCATCACATTTGATAGTGCTGGTATTGCCAATGAGAACACATTAATCAGCAATTGGTGAGATGATCTTAGTTTAGTTCATTCCTCTGCTATAATTCCTAAATTAGACTGAAACACAGTGGCGGCAGAGACTTTAGGAACTCCCATGAAAGATATCTTTCTAATGGTTGAAACTTTCAGAAAATGAGAAATTTATTCTTCTGTCCTGTACACAACAGAATTTTGTTGACACTGTGTATTAAAATTGCCTAAATAACTGCAGAGGTGTATCACTACCAGTCATAATTTCTATTCAATAGTATTCTGTTGCCTGTTGAAAATGGTGAAGTATAAATGTAACTGTGAATGTCAGCTACATCAGATATGACATGTATTATTGTCTAGGCAAGTGACTCAGGCAGCTGTGATACAGAGGATTGATAGGTCCTGCCTCAGGCAGAGGGGAAATGTTAACACACCTGGATAGTCACATTTTATCAAGAAGTCAAACCTGCAGTTTCATGCTCTAGTGGAAAGTGGCTTTTGTCATCTCAAAAATATTTGATTCTTCAAAAGACTAGGACCTGAACTAGAGCTACATTGCATCTGGGATTTAGCACGTGCTTCTTAATATTCAATATCCTTGAAGAAGAGAGCCTACTGACACTTCAAAGATATTTTTTGACTTTTGTATTGAAAAAGGCAAATATAGGAAAGTAAGTAATAAGATTGTTATTATCAAGTACCAACATTTTTGAAACTTGATCCCACTAAATAGCTTCATCTCTGTCCCTTGTGGCTATCAACAGTGAAGATGTGATTGCATTTTGTCGTACAGTTAAGATATGACTGTCATCAGGCAGTTTATCCAGTCTTTGCTGGACTTTGCCTTAATTTGCTGCAGATGAAAAGACATAAACTGGCTTTGTGCAAAGCCAGGTGTGGTCTGCAGGACGTATGTGCTTGGGTGCAATGTCATGAAATGCAGGTGATCTGTTCAGTAATATTTTATATTCTGGCACAAAGCCAGAGGAGAAAAAGCCCACAAGGGAACGCCTTCAAGAGACTTCCAGATGGTTCTGTACAGGCAGCTTGGTCCCAGCTTGATTTATTTGCTTTGGCTAAGTGTGGATATAGCATTCAACTGAACTAGGAAACCAGTCAAAAGCCCGGAGCACTGAGGAGCACAATACAGAAACAAACGTGACTCCCTAAATTGATTCTCAGTGCATGCTTTTCTAACTACTATACTCTCAATTATTCCATGATTTGGGCATCACGGATCCCTTTATGTATAACATAGAGGTAAGTGTATATGAAAACATGTCAAATACATAAAGAAATATCTTCTAATATCCTGCTCCTAGTGATGTATTAAGTATTGTCTGTTATTGTTTCAGTATATAAAATTCAAGGTTGTGATCACTTCTCTTCTTATTTCTATTGCATTTGTTCTCCTATATTTCATCACATGGTTTTATTTATGTTTTGTCAAGAGCATTCAGAAACTCCTGCTCAAATGTACTGTTAAGATTAAAGAAATAACTAAGATTTTTCAACTTCAGAAATAAACTTTTGAAACATTGTGAGGGAAACTCAAGATCACCTGTGGCAGAGTAGCTGGGGAAGTATAAGCCTGCATCTGGGCCTCTGCATGAACATGGTTCTACAGTTTGGAAAAGGCCAGCTGATATTGGCATTAGAGAGGCACTACAGTGAGAATCACTGACAACTTGCTTGAGGAGCATGAGGCTGGTGACACACAGATGTGGACACTGTTCTTCACTGTCCATTGAGAGCATTTGGTAAGTATAAAACTGTTATTTCAGTTTCTCTGAGTCTGCAATGAACAGGAGTAGTCAATATCTGCCAGAAAACCTGTCAAATTCTGAGGTCATGCTTAGACAGAACAGGATTTGGGCAGTATTCCTTCACAGATTCTGTTCTTGATCCTTTGCATCTAACACTATGCAAGGAAGAGTCATTAGGAACAAACTGCAGTTTGGGAAGCAGATTCCACTGTGATGAGGCAGAATTAAAGCAGCCAGTCTGAGACTTAGCTAATAATAGGAAGGCTTCAGTGATGATATTGTAGCTGCGTAATTGAACTTGCCCTTGATCAATTCAGAATGACATCAGCTTCAATGGGACTTTGCTGGTCCTAGATGGAAAGTCCTAGGCCTTAAGAAATACTTTCCCATAAACTATTTTCTCAGTTAAGAGATAGACTTAAAAGTAGATTTCTATAATATGTGGTATGACATTTTTTCACAAAATGAAATTAATGAGCTAAATGTCCAAGCCTGTTTCCTGGGGTGCAACCAGACCCCAAGAATCACCTTGGTTAGATTAAACACTCTTGCGAAATTGTTGGAGGGACCACTTCAGAAAAGTGTATTCATTGTGACTGGCAAAATATTTCATGCTGCTTCTCAATGCAACACTGTATTCCTTAGAACTGTTTCAGTTACATATGGTGAGTCAGGGCTTGTCTATGAGGAGAATGAAGCAGGCTTCAGATTTCTGAATTTTAGAACAGGGGGCTGGGCCTCAGCCTCTCCTGCCAAAGGGAGTGTGAGTGTCTAATAGCTGTTTCTGGTTTGCTGCTGTTGGGTGGATGATAGGAATGATGCCAATACCTCTGGAGTACCACCCGCTTCTGCCTGCAAAACCAGCTACCATCCTACACAGCCCACCTCTCACTGGATGGTGGTAGCTAGCCTGGCTTAGCAGGGCTACTCTTGTCCTTGTCTGGCCATACCTGATGGCTGCTACCCAGTGGATCTAGGTGTGTGTGTGAATGAATGTTCCTGAGAAACCTCAGAATTTTTAGCAGTCCACCTGCTCTCCAAGAGGAAACGGACAAAGAATTTTGCATGGGAAATGGATCATAATACTCATGTGTCAATAATGCCTAATCCCATCTACTTAGTGCAGTGCTACTGTGCTAGGTTGGTCTGTACTGTATAGCAAACGAGTCAGTTCCGTGTACAAACCTGAGTGAAAAAATAGGGTCACAGTCACACACTCCTGCGAAAATGGGGGAATAAAACCCGGTCTTAGGAGGCCGGCACCAAATATGCGACACATGCAAATTGTAAGACAAATAGTAATTGTTTATTTACAGCAACATTTGCAGGTTCTTTTGGATCGCTGGTGATAAAATTAAAAGCTACAGGGATAATTGAAGGTTTATTATTAATAACAACACCACACTAGACATACGTGCACACACACACACAACAATAACAACTTGCCCATTGCAGGCCTCCTGCCCGTCATATAGACAAGCCCACTGAACAGAAATACAGTGGAACGAGACACAGTAAAAGTCACTACAAGAACGAAAGATACACCCAGCGAAGCACAGAGTTGCACCTGAGGAGAAAATGTGAAATACAGCCAGGGAGGAAAAAGTCTCTCTCTCAGCGCTGGCTGAGGTGAATAATCTTACCCACACAGTGTCCCGAGTCGGGGGGATGGAGGAGTGAATTCATCAATCCGTCCTGTCATCAGTATGGTTCTGAGTCAATCATGTCCCGACTTTGGGGCCGACATTGGGGTGATATTTATACCCAAATTTGTACATTACATCACCAGGGTATATGTGTGGGTGGGGATGACTACAGACAATCTTGTCACTTATGTTAATGCCACAAAGTCCGTTGATTTACACCTGCATGGGTGGAGGTAGTGGCTCCTTTTGTTTAGGGCTAAGACATAGGAAGACTGATGAGTGCCCTGTTTGGCACTCCTCCAGGCATCCAGATAACACCAGATACGATGGTTGTCACATTTGCCCAGTGCTTGCCATGTCGTCTGATGCTGAGTTTCATGCTTCCAGGCATGTAGCTGCATGGTGTACGTGACTTGGACTTTGTCATCAACTGTGTTCTCTTTACACATGCTGAGATTAATAACTCTCTTTGCAAAAAGCGTTATGAGACCACTCATAGGTGGTCAGCACTGTGGTTTCCAATTGACTGAAACTCCATCATATCTGGAGGAAATCTGGCAGCACTCTGAGGAAAGAGATCTGCTTGCTGCTCTCCTTCCTCTGCAATACTAAATATCTTTGTTGACCACTGAAAGTAACAGGACCTCTGGTATTAAGGATTTTTCCAGGCTTGACTCTGAATTAACTCAGAATAAGTCCTTCAGAGCATGAGTTATTATTATATGTTCTCAGAGAGAAGAAAATTATTTCATTATTCAGAACCAGGAGTTCTGAAAAATATTGCAGTCCAGTGTAATGTTTTTATCAAACTTACATACATACTATCCCATAGACTACATAATGTTCAAAAATATCCTGTCACTTATAAAGTCTTGAAAAACAAGATTGTTCCATTTACAGGCCTGTTAAGAATTACAAGCCAATATGGACAATGTATTAATTCACTATGAGGCTTTCCTACCATAATCCATCATTATCAGACCCAGAAGTGGAAAGCCAGCATGACATTTAATGGCATATAAAGACGTAAAATCTGGAAACTGCTGCAACTTCTTACAAGCCAAGTAGAATAAAACATTAATCAAAAAGGTCATAAAGTACAAATGATAAATGGTTATGCAAGAAAGCAAAGCACGTGTCACTACTACTTCCTTCACACTTCTATTCCTCTAGCAAAAATAAGCCCAAAACACTCTAATTGATAATTGTCGTTACCGACACCCGATCC
>NW_008613290.1:0-987 GCF_000691845.1 Merops nubicus | reverse complement strand
CAGATTCCAGCGATGGGAGAGGACGCGGTGGTGGAGCCGGGTGAGTCATGCCCTGGCTGCTCCTATTTGTCATCTGCCTGGGCCAGGCCTGGCAACGTAAGGAAAATTAATAACAAATACCTGGGCAACGAGGCGAGAGATGGGGCGGGCGGCACGGGACGGGCTGAGCCATGGACCGGAGCTGCTGGTGGTTGAAGATGCTTCTGCTGCCGCAGAACCAACAAGGCTTGTTGGATCTGCACGACCCTGCAGAAGGGGACGGTGCTCTGGGACACATGTCGGTGCATGGCTTTGCAAGAAAAGGTCAGAGATGGTCCCCAGGGCCACCTGGGCAACAGCGCAGCTTGGTGCTTTGGATGCTGTGATGGGGACCTCATACTGATGCTTTGCTGTCACTGTGTCCCCTCTCTCCTCGCAGGCTAGCTAACAGGATCAAGGACCATGAACTGGAGTGTGTTTGAAGGGCTCCTCAGCGGGGTCAACAAGTACTCCACAGCCTTCGGCCGCATCTGGCTCTCCCTCGTCTTCATCTTCCGCTTGCTGGTCTACGTGGTGGCGGCCGAGCGGGTCTGGAGCGACGACCACAAGGACTTTGACTGCAACACACAGCAGCCAGGCTGCACCAACGTCTGCTTCGACCACTTCTTCCCTGTCTCCCACATCCGCCTCTGGGCCCTGCAGCTCATCCTGGTGACCTGTCCGTCCCTCCTGGTCATCATGCACGTGGCCTATCGGGAGGCCAAAGAGCAGAGGCACCGTGCTGCTTGTGGGGATGACTACCACTGCATCTACCCCAACCCCGGCAAGAAGCGAGGGGGGCTCTGGTGGACCTACCTGCTCAGCCTCGTCTTCAAGGCTGGCGTGGACGTGGTCTTCCTCTACATCTTCTACCGCTTCTACAGGAACTACACCCTGCCCCGGCTGGTGAAATGCGAGCTGCCACCCTGCCCCAACGTGGTGGACTGCTTCATCTCCCGGCCCACCGAG
>NW_008613289.1:0-3198 GCF_000691845.1 Merops nubicus | reverse complement strand
CACCCAGATGGCCCCAGGCTGCAGCAAGAGAGGAAATGTAGACAGAGAACAGGAGAGGTTTCTAGGCTATGCAAAGGATGAAATACCGAGCAGCCGCTGTAACTGGGGTATGAAAAAGGAAAAGGGACATCTGGTGAAGGGAGGCATCGGAGGCAGGAGTAAAAAGTAGACAAGAATGACAGTGATTTTAAAAATTTGCATAAAAAAGAGAAATGGCTCTTTCCACTCCTGTGAGGCAAGGCAAGCTGGTTCTGGAAAGATGTGGCTGTTTGCAGTATGTGGTAGTACCTGATCTTCTGACAGTGGAGGTTCTTCCCCAGGAGAAGCTGGGAAGTGATGCAGTAGTGTGATATTACACCCTTGGGTACCACCAGGAACTGCTGGGGAGGGGAGGCAACCTGATGCTTGTCATCCATGTGAGCAACACCGACACAACTGTGTCTGCTTCGCATGCCTGCCCTTCCAACAAGCCAGCGAAAAATTAGATGACACTCAGAAAAAAGTTACAGGGATGAGTCAGGTATCTTGGAAAATCCTGCCCTGGCACAGCAGACTAAATAAATAGAAGTTTGTCAGACTAGATTATAAATCTGAGTCTGGAGTCTTTAGTAACGGATCAACAGTGCTGCAGCTGGAGGATGCAAAGTACGGGCTTGGGACAGACCTACCACTGCCTCTGGGTACTTACACATTTGTGTTCAACCTCAAATATGCGTACTGGTCGCACAGGAATGTTATGCCAGATGAGATGTCACCTCACTGTGTAGCCACAGCTTTGTGCTGGATCAGGGGTGGTTTCTTCTGTCCCCAACATCACGTCAGCTTTAAGCCCAAGGTTGGTATGACACTGCCACGGCAAACCTGGCACATGCAGCCACTTCCCCTGCCTGCTCCTACTAACGTGCTGGTGGTCCCATAGAATCAATCGTAGAATGGTTTGGGTTGGAAGGGACCTTTCAAGGTCACCCCCCTGCACTAAGCAGGGACATCTGCAACTAGAGCAGGTTGCTTAGAGGCCCGGCCAGCCTCACCTGGAATGGTTCCAGGGATGGGGCAGCGACCACCCCTCTGGGCAACTTGGCTCACCACCCTCAGAGTAAATAATTTCTTCCTTCTCTCTAGTTTAAATCACCTTCTTTTAGTTTAAAACCATCACCCTGTGTCCTGTCACAACAGGCCCTGCTAAAAAAGTCTGTCCCCAACTTTCTGACAGGCCCCTGGAAGCACGGAAAGGCCACCAGCAGGTCCGCCTGGAGCTTTCTTTTCTGCAGGCTGCCCAAGCCCAACTCTCTCCTGCTGGGCTCCCAGCAGAGGGGTTCCCCCCTCGGATCATTGCTGGGGCTCCTCTGGCCCCACTCCAGCAGGTCCCTGTCTCTGCTGTGCTGAGGACTCCAAAGCTGCCCCAGCACTGCAGGGGGGGTCTCCCCAGAGCGGGGCAGAGGGGCAGGATCCCCTCCCTGCCCTGCTGCCCACGCTGCTGGGGGTACAGCCCAGGCTGTCAGGGGCTCCTGGCCAGCTCCTCACCCCCAGTACCCCCAAGTCCTTTCCCCAGGGCTGCTCTCAATGCCTTCATCCCCAGCCTGTCCCCTTGATCCCACGCGCTGCCCTGACACCAGTGCAGGACCTTGCACTTGGCCTTGTTGCACCTCAATGAGGTTCACACAAGTCTACTTCCTCAAGCTTGTCCACGTCCCTCTGGATCTCATACTTCTCCCAGTGCCACATTAATGAACCGCAGCCCTGTTCACAGCCAGGCTCACAAGTCGTGTTCCAGAGAAGGCTGCAAAGTCCCCGCAGCCAGTCCCCGTGCTGCCCACGCCTCAGCCTGGCTCAGGCACCAGCACAAATCCCGACGAGCGGCTCCTTCCCATGGGGGCTGCCGTGAGCTCCTGGAGTTACTGCTCCGACCTTTCATCTCCACGGTCTGGATTTACAGCACTGCTTAGGTAACCGAGGCGAACAGACCGTAGTTCATAGTGCATGTTTACTGATGCTATCTAGTGCTGCTGCTTCGGTATGACTCAAAATTTGCTCAAGACAGGGAATTCAAGAAAGCTGCCAAGAGAAGCTACGTGTTAGCAGTGGGATGGAGAAAATCACTAATGAAATAACAATTACAAGGGGAAAGATAAACTAAAAGGCTTTTCACACGCTAACAGCACTGCTTTGGGGTTTTGGGGAGGGTTATTTTTACACAATAATCCAGTCCTTTATTAAAGAAAACTCTGGTTTGGGCCATGTGACTGATTCTCCAAGGAGCAAGGTGGCTTTTCATAAACCAGCATGTTGGGCTTCCTGTGGTTACACTGTGCTTGCTGTACATCTGCTTCGTGGGTTGGATGTTTTCTCTTGTGGCAATGCCGAGGCTAAGGATTAATTTTCGCTATTGTTTCAAAATCCTAGAGGGCACCACTGAACAGCTCTGCAAACCTGGCTGGCTTTACAACACAAACCTTACAGGTGTTGCTCTTCTCTCATTTTTCACTCTGCTTTTTCTCTTTGCGTTCAATTTGTATTAAAATTAAAAGGATCTGCAAAGTAGTAAACATGCAGTTGGTAGATTAGTACAAAAAGAAACAAAATCTAATCTAGAAATAGGAAAAGTCTTACATTTTCAGAATTTAAGCTATCACTTCAAAGTTATAGCCTGTGTAACTTGCCCCGGAAGAGATGCTAGGCTGGCAACTCCATCTGCATCCACTTGCATATTCCTACAATATGCAGCTGATTTCCCAATTAAGCTTTCCCAACAAAGTAGTTTTATAATTTAAACAGACTCAAAAGTTTAAAAAAATGAATCCATATTCATGAAGTGCTAATAATCCTCCGTCTAGAACACAGCTTTTAGCTGAGAGCAGCTATGACTAGCTCGCATACCACTCACCACACATCCTAACTAAGACGTGAACAAGGCAGAAATGGCTGAAACCAGCAGATTGTGTTTTGCAAAGACAATAAATAATAACCGTATTCTGACTCAAGTGCCAAATGTATAGTGCCTAATTAGAGGTCAGTAGAGCATATTTCTGCTCAGCTGTCCCATCCACAGCCATTAACACGTTCGCGCAGCTTAGAATGGGTTGCAGAGCAGATTTCAGAGGGCTGAGCGGAGGCGAAATCAGGCAAAATCGCAGCGGACCGGGCGCGGCGCACCTGGCCGCGCTGCCGGAGGGGCTTAGCCCGGCCCCGAGGGTCACC
>NW_008613288.1:22094-26295 GCF_000691845.1 Merops nubicus | reverse complement strand
GGGCTGGACCTCACCGGGCCGGAGGGAGCATCTCCTCGCGGGAGGATGCTCGGGAGACAGCTGTCAGGTCTGCACAGACCTCTCTCCCTCCCTCCCTCCACAAAGCGGGGAACGTGTGGGTTACACGGTGTGTCGGCTGAACCGGAAGCAGAATCCGTGCCAGGCTCTGCATTTTCTTCATCATAGAACCTGGAGATCGCTGGACTCCTTCCCAGCTTTCTTTTTTCCCCTCCCATTTATCTTCAGTAAGCATCTGGCCCTCAACACCTGAGCACGCCATGGTTGGCAGCATTTGTTCTCCTGGTGACCCCGTAAAGCAGACTGATCTACTGCTACCCCATGTGGCAGATGGGATCTGAGATGCTCTGATTGATTTTTTTTCCCCAACAGTGCACCCACAGAAACCCACGGACAGGGCTGAGCGCAGGTCTACCACTCCCTCAGTGAGACAAGAACACTGGTGATGCTCCAGCGCTTGTGAAGCAGAGATAAAAACAGCTCAGGCAAGCTGCCCCTCTGATGTATCTCCTCCTGACTCCTGATACTCAAGAGGTTCCCCAGGCTTTAGCAGCAGAAAAGCCAAATCACAGCACAGTAACACCTCGCATCCCCGTGCGTTCTCCTTTGCACAGCTATGATCAATTGCAATTCACACTAAAAACCCCCAAACCAACCCAAAACAAAAGCCGAATGGTTTTGCTTCAAGAGCTTCTGCTGCTGCGCTGCTCTCCAGGCAGCGCATGCTGACCCATGGTGCTTTTCAGTTTCCCAGTTTTGCCCAGTTTGCTCCTCCAGTGTGAAAAGCCTGAGACTAAGACCGGCGATCCCTGAAGTCCCACCAGCCCATGGATGCAGAGAGCTACGGGCCAGTGGGGTCCTCTGGGAAGGAGCCAGCTTCCACAGCTGCAGCCCGCAGGGCTCCGAGTCAGAGTCCACGTTTTCTCAGTCTCCACTATGCCACAGGGGGCAACCTCTCGTCCCAGATTTGGGGCTCTAGCACACATCTTCCCACCACTGTTAACCAGCATGGCATCATTTCCAATCCATTTTGGAGTTCACCTTAGGAACCTTTAGATGTATCTGCCATCAAAAAGAATCCTCTGAGGAAAAAGAGGTGCACAACCACGCACCAAACCCTCACTTGCATGGCCTCCCACCACCCAGTTGATACAACTGCTTTGCTCATATGCCAGCAGAGTGGGAGTTCCCTTCAGCATGATCTATTGATGGCGTCCCTCTTTCATCTCCACCGTAGGCCAGAAAGCACCTCCTCCCCCATGCCTGGAATACATCCACCTTTACTCCTGTTTAGTGAAAGAAAAGCCCCAACTTCCAATGGATGTGCTCAGGCAACAAGAAACACAGGTCTGCAGGAGCTCTGGCTGCCATAAAACAGCTGAAAAGAACAGCTGATAGACTTTCAAAAGCTTCAAGAATACCACAGAAAACACAATGCTTGAGGTCTTTGTTGCTTTGGGTGCTACTGGAGGCCACAAAGCAGCACCTGATGACAAACAATACTGATAAAATTATCTGGTGAATCTGTGCAACTCACTCTCCTCACTGAGGGTTGGGGGTTCGGATGTTGTCTCATGACCAAGTGAAGCAAGTTTGGTGGGCCTCCACTCAGCTTCTCCTACATGCAAATCACAGAACCACTGCCTAATTTACCATCACCATTTGCCACCCTCTATTGAGGAAAACCAGAGACTCAAACTGCAGAACATGCTGCTGAACACAAGAAGCAAGAGAAGCAAGAGCAGAGCTGAAGGCTGGAAGCCTGAAGAACATACAGCTCAGAGCCATGAGATCATCCCTTCCTACTTCCTGAATTTATTCAAAAAGCGACATATTCAGAATGGCTGTAGATGCCAATACTTATGAGTTCTCATGATTTCTTGTGCATCACAGGCACATATGCATTGAAACTTCATTACTGTGCTGTAGAAGTAGAATTCTGAAATAACTACAGGCAAATTTAACTCGCCGCTTATCACCCTCACACCAGGCAAAGCTCACTGCTCCCACCTGAGCACGTCTGCACCACTTCTGTACTCTCTTCTGTGCTCACCTGAATGGACATGATGGTTTTTGGTTAGCTCCTATCATTCAAATCCTAATGGAAAACAAACTGGAGAAGGATGTTTATGCAGCAGGCGACAGGACAAGGCCACTGAAATCACACTGGTGAGAGCACTGAAGAAGAACTAACCTCTCGTTGGACTAAATAGTCTACATGTACACTTTCAAATGCTTGGGTTAGTTTAACACTCATAGGGCTCATGGAAATGGAGAGAGAAGAGAAAGCCACAAGTACTCTTTTTTCCAGGGAGTTTCTGGGTTTCTTTTCCTTTTTCTTTTGCTATGCTTACAATTCCCCTTTCCTGTTGGGGTAGGAAGAAAGCACAGCCTTCGATTTTAACATCCCATTACCTGCATTTCTGTGCTGGCTCAAGTTTAGATGGAGCAAACCTGCCAGCTGGATCAAGGCCAGAGGGAGGAAAAAAAGGTTTCAAGTGCAAAGAACCAATTTATCAGGAACAAATCTTAACAACCAAAAGACACACTTCTGCTGGTGGATTCTATTCATGTGCGTAATAAAACTCCCAGTACAAGGTAACCTAACAGAATACTCTTTAGTGGCTATCTGACGTATCTCAAAGTAGATAATCTTCAAGCACTAGTCTACGTTTCACGTTTTCTGGATAAATTTGGTGCCTGTGAGGACAAGGAATGCTGACACTGAATAGCCAAGGACTGTGCAGAGAACATCATCTTTCACTTGGCTCCCAAAGTATTTGAGCCTGACCCAAAGCCTCTGGCTTCTCCAAGAGTCCACACGCCAGGCCAGCAGATCTCACGTGTGCTCCAAATATAGCCCCCTCCCCCAGCAGAGGCTGCAATATGGGCTTCACCCTGCTCTCAAAACCACCCCTTCCTATTGCCCTACGCATGCTCGCTGGAACCCCAAAAGCAACAAGGTGACAAACAAGACTTTGTCAGAGGTTTTGTGGGTGGTTTCAGAGGAGGGGGGAGGAAAATAGGTGAGGAGTAGCCCTGAGTGGCTCGCCACCCTCGTGGGACAGACTGCAGTCACACGTACAAGTCACATGCACCCAGGCAATGCAGCAAGGCACACAACACCACTCTGGCTTGCAGAGCATGGCACTGCTGACAGCTCAAGCCCTCAACAAAAAGAGAAAATTAAGAAAAAAAGCCAAAAATGCCAACCAAAACACACAAGTCTCAAATCACAGACCTGGGAGTTAAAGTGTCAAATCGTACCCACTTGCCTGCAGGAGCCTCAAAAGCCCTCTGCAGAGCCTTTGGGCTGCCAAGGCCTGAGACACACCAAGCCAAGGAGCCCAGCATGGAAGCAGCGTCCTTCTACAAAACCAGCACAGAAGCTCCAGTTTTGCCAAAAAAAAACCCAAAAAAACAAAAAACTTACAGAGCAGACACCAAGACTCTATAAAGTCACCACCGTCCTTTTGCTTACCTGGACGACTGGGTATTGGTAATCCATACAATACACACCATACATAGCCAAAGATCCTCCAGCTAAAGGCCAAACAGACACAGGACTGGAAGCTTCAAACCCGAGTCTCCGTCTTTCAGCCTTGTGGGAAGGACTCTGGCAGCCCTGCGCAGTGCTTGGCTCGGGCCTCTGGGGCCACTCAGGTTGACACTAGCTCAGCTGAAAATAAAAAGGAGCTGCCTGGCTCAGCTCGGCTCAGCCCCTCTCTTCTGGGATCCGGCAAGGCAACACTCAACCATAGGCAGCAGAGGCTCCTAAAATTAGAAATCCCCTATTGAAAACAGCCCTGCAAGCCTTGACTGAGGAGTGTCCTCCGACTCCCGGGCAAGCAGAGCGACTACCAGGAAGAGGGGGACACGGGATCTTCTCAGCCACTGCCGCCAGGGACGGGAGGAAGCAAACAGCGTTTAGGATTGGAAAAGAGCATATGTTCTGGGCTCTAGGTGCGTCAGAGGGAACACTCCCAATCCAGGACAGGGAAAAACATATGGGACCGTTCCTCCCCCGTACCCTTCTTGCTGTCCTCGGCAGGGACAGGTGCTGGGATTAGCATAGTAAAACCCTTTGGTGTCGGGGAGGGAGGGAGCAGGGAGCAGCCACGCTGATACCTCGCGCTGAAGGGATCTCTTTCACGAGGGAGTATGCGCCCCTATCATCTAACGC
>NW_008613288.1:7621-22018 GCF_000691845.1 Merops nubicus | reverse complement strand
CCACGCCGGAGGCGGGCAGGGACAGCTGCCGGAATTGGGGCCGATGCGGGGGCCAGGCCCTGGGACGGCCCCCACCGCCCCAGCAGGTTGCCCCCCTCAGCTGTTCCGGTCGAGCTGGGGGCGGAGGGGGGGGATTAACTCTGGCACAGGGGGTGGCGAGCAGCGGGGAGAAGGGGGCAAGGCTGAGGAGGGCCAGTTGCTGTGCCCCTTTTAGGAAGCCCGTCCTCCCCGCTCCCCTCGCAGGGAGGAATCCGCTCGCTGACCGAGCCCGGGACAGGTGGGGAGCTGCCCGGGCACAGGCCGGCTGGCTCACCCCGCGTGCCAGTCGTGTTACACCCCGCAGCCCACTGCTGGTTCCTAACAGACACCCCCTGCCCGGGGGGCGACGGTGGGGCTCGACCTCCCATAGCAAATTGCATGAGCTTTCACCCATCACTACACCAAACCCGGGCTCCCGAAGAGTTAACAGCCCAAAATCACAAAAGATTCCCACTTTCCTCCAAAGGACAGCAGTGACAAAACTCCTCCTCCCTCTGAGGTTTCAAAAATGAGGATGTTTCAGTGATCAAACCCAAGAAGGGCTATCCAAATTCCACCCCCCTCCCCAATTTAAATGCATACAGCCAGGGGTTTTTTTTCATTTCTCATCTTTAACTTTCCCACTGTGCCACTGCACACCACTAAACACCTACCCTCAGCCTACCTCTGGGGTAGCTGCCTTTCCATCATTACTGATAATTTCCTCCCTCTCAGAAGAAGTTAAATGTAAGATTTTTTTTTCCTTTTCCCAATAGGTTAAATACGTGGATCATTATCTAGCACGATTTGCATGCGTGGCACTTTGTAATTTAGGTAAGGGGTGCCTAATCCAGCATCCCTCTGGCCCAGGCAGCCCAGCAGGACAGCTCTTGGCTTGTCCTCTGCTCCCACTGCCCTTTCTCTCTGAGACACCTCGGCAGAGGACAGAGGACAGCTACGAGCTGGGTGAGTGGTTACAGCAGCTGCCGCCCACTCTCATCATCTTTCCTAGGGCCACAGGGCCACTTCGTCCTTACAAAAGGAGCATGGCCAATTTGGGGAATATAAAGCACAACATTTTCTACGTTAAAAAAAAAAAAAGTTTCTATAGCCATTGTTTCTTTGTGAAGATTTGCACAGAGAGAGAAATTAATTGCCCATAAATGGGAAAGCAACTATGCTTCTGCATCTCTTCACTGGGGAAAAAAGGATGAGGCTCCCACAATGAACTTCCATCTCATTCTGCCTCTGGCCAGTTTATTTCACCCCAGACCCAAACTAGCTTTCTGGACCTCACATTATGCCACCACCACTTCCTTCTCCTCATCTTCCAAGGGCTGTTTGGACAGCTCTCAGTACTCCCCCACCCTCCAAGCCCTGCTTTGGGGCACAGATAGTACCTGGTTTAATCTGAACAACCAATACTTTCTTTCCCCCCCCTTCTCCTCTCTGTAACTACAGGTTCAAATAGGTGCCTTCCCTTCATTCTTTTGCATAGCTCGTTATTAGGCACTCAGGCAATTTAGTATCTCCAATAACATCATTTTATGAAAAGGCATTAATTTATAAAAACCTGAAGTCTTTTCCACAGCCTGTTTTCACTGCTCCATATTACTGCCCCAGGTTTTAAAACCAAATCCCTAAGTAAGTTAAAAACCTGATATTTATTTCACAGTCCAATTCTTGTCATTTCCAACCAGGCCTCAGGGGAATAAAATGTTTCCAAATCCTCCTGCAGATATCTTACTATCTACAAATAACCATCAAATGGGCAAAGCAAAACAAGGAGGGGGAGCAGGGAGCATCACCTAAGCTCCTCTGTTGTTTTAACTACAGATCCAGATAGAACTGCCATGCTTTTGAATTTCTGAAGCAGATTTAAGTACTCTGCCTTAACCAGTGTTAAGATACCTGGGTGATGCTTTGGTAACAAAGCTTCTCACCTCCTGTGTCCCACAGAAAATTAAATGACAAAAAAAGAGTTTAAAACTTGTAGGCACCAACATGGAAACAGCAGGGCGTTAGGGGCCAGCAATAAACTACTGCATTTTCTGCAAGGCTGGCCATAACAGCTGGTTTACTACTGCACACTGACTTACAACAGGTATTAGTCAAATATAAGATGGCGCTGCAGTCCATAATTTCATTTTGAGATAAAGACCCGACTACATTACCACATAACCTGCTCTGCACATGCGTTTCCAGTAACTCAAGTTAGGTAACTGTTATAAAATCATAGCCTTGTTCCTGCAAATGCTTACACGTATGAATAATTTTTGAATTACAGAAATATTAAGACACACAGAATTCGATCAACTGCCATCATACAACATCACCTAATATTTCCATACAATGTCTCACGTCACTTCCTAGAAGTGGGTTTTGCAGCTACGCCAGCCCTGCCGCAGGGCTGCTCTCGAACAGCACCTCCCAGCAGCTGGGATCTGTGTTTGTCTCCAGCTTAACGTTATTCCTGAGCCATTTCTGTTTATTCTTTGTTCCTGTGCCAGTACCGTCCACTGGCTTAACCATATTTTCTCTTCCCCTTACAATTAACCTTCCTCATGTACCACCTCTGTACCCATCTAAACAAGCAGCTGTTCCAGCCTTTTGTCACATGACAGGCTTGGCTATTCCCCAATCTCTAAGAAGCCCTTTCTTGCACCTGATCTAGCCTGTGCTCATCTTTTATTTTTCTTTTAAAAGGCATTACTCAGAACAACATTGTCAGCTCCCAATCCACTTCACAATTCCATCGGTGAGCTGCATCTCCTCCAGCCTGGTTAGTGCTTTCCTCTGCAGCACCACGTCAGATGCTGCACGACCCGTTTACATTAAGACACATCATGCTGTTAAGAAAAATGTTATCATGTTAAGAAAATTGTTCATCTTAAAAGCAAATAGGCTGGTATGGCACAACACTGTTTTGATGAATTTGTGTTGCCTTTTACTGCGTTCTTCATTTGTGCCCAAGCCTTTAATTAATATTTTTTGTGTCAGCATACAGCTGAGGTTGGACCACGGGGTCTGTATTTACTCAGAGCATCCCCTACCTCCAACAGGGCTATTATGCTTTCTGTTCTCCAAACATATGACAGAACTCCCAATTTCACAGATTAAAACTTGTATCAGATCTGCAGCTTCACAAACTCCTTTACTTTCAGGAGCAGGTATCACCCTTCCCCAGGCAACACTGCTCCCCAGCCCAGCCCGCATGCACCAGGGTCTCTGAAATGTCCAACGTGGTTCTTCTGCGGTAGGTTCATGCCCTGCCCTTGCCCCCATGATCAACTCTACCTTCAACAACAAAAATAGTTTGTTAGTTCTGGGACCACAAACAAGAATATTCTCATTAACCACTCTATCCCAAATACTGAGCAGCCCCACGTCTTCCCTTCTAATTTTATTTAGAAAAATTGTCACCTACTTCTTTAGCAGCATTTTCCAGGTTTAACCCAACTTGACTTCTGGCAGTTCTCATTTTATCCCTACTGACTTTAAAGGCACAGAAATCTCTGCTGGTAAATCCTCTTTTGCAAATTCTCTTTTTGCACATACCACCTTTCATAAGATGATCATGCCTCCAGTTAGGCTGGAAGTTTCGTCTTACAATTTGTTTCTCCTTTACTTAGCTCATCAAGAATTTGCATCCAAAGTACCTCTTACAAAAAAAAAAACTCTAAGAAACAATAATAAAAAAAAAATTCTACACCCAAACCACATACTTCTACATTCAAGT
This sequence comes from Merops nubicus, assembly GCF_000691845.1. Lineage (NCBI taxonomy): Eukaryota > Metazoa > Chordata > Aves > Coraciiformes > Meropidae > Merops > Merops nubicus. Next base: position 18,261 of record NW_008613288.1, on the reverse strand, counting down.
CCAAATTTCCAATCCAGTTTGCTGACTTCATTAAATATTTAGCTTCACATATCAAAGCTTGCATCATGATCAACCCATCAAAAGGTGTGGACACGGAGGCTTCTGAACAGCTTGTTTTCCTGTAATAGTCACAGCACCAATAATTCACTCACTGTCTAAACAACTGGTGATGATGCTACACTGACAAAATCTTTTAACTCATTATTAGCAGCATTTGTTCTTTGAGCTATATTGGAGAAATTAAAGTTTATCACACTAATATTTATCTCCTTAATGGTACTGGGAATATCATCGTTTCAGAGCCTTAAATTTGTATCCAAATCCAATCCTATGAGGGATTACAGCAGGCTCACAGTGCTCCCTCTGGGACCTCTTCTACCATTCTTCCCCACAGCAATTTTGACCAGAAACAGATCCTGCGTTATCAGTATTACTCTTCTTTCTTCTTTACAGTCTACTGCATACAATACAGCCTATCTCCTTTTACATCTACCCTATCTGAACCACACATAATCTTCAATACATGTTAAAGCCGTGATTACTATTCTTGCAGATTGATATTATCCCTAAAACATCCAGTTTCATGTTCTGCACCAGTAGCTTTGGTTCTTCTACTTATTTGTAATGCCAGGAGCCTCAAAAAAATCCTGATATGTTTGTGCGTTTACTGATCACACAGCTCCCAGCTCCCTCAACTAAGAGTATCACTCATCTAGCTACTGCTGGATTTTATTGTTCTTTCTATAACATTGAATTTTACTATTTTCCATCTCCTGCCTACCTATCTCTTTGCCTAGAGATACTGTTTTACATGCCACTGCAGCAGCATTTACCTGATTTTCCTCTTTCTGTGTACTAAGCAAGGCATGGAGATTACACGAGTTTTTCCCAACATTTTCAAAACCCAGTACTTTGCTTCACTGCTCTCTTTGATGTCTGCAGACTGAGGAGCATTTTTGGAAAATGAAGACCACAGCCCCAGGCTCTGCTTTGCCTGCTTTCTTCAGACTACTTATAGCAAGGAGCTAAGTCACAATTACAAGTACAGCTATAAGAACATACGATAGCCATAGTCTCCCTGTGCTTGAAGGGCAGCCATGGTAGTTCCAGACATTTTCCATGTCCTTTTTCCCTTTTTTTTTTTTTTTTTTTTTATTTGCTAGTTCCCTTGTGTTTTTTTTTTTTTTTTTAATTGCTAAAAACTGTGCTACTGTGGGAACACAGCAATACAGCATGGAGTCTGAGACATTTCCATGCTGCACAGTCATTACACCACATTGATCTTTACTAAGGAAATTACACCAACAGTTTCATTTTATAAACTGAATTTATAAAATCTTTAGTATAATTCTCTGTTCTCCAGACAAATTAATCCGAGCCTTATCTAGTTACTCCCACTAAAGGGCTCTTACCTCCGCTGATTCTAACTCTTCATCGCTAGAAGCCTGGCTGATGCTCTTCCTCTCGCCCACCAAAAATGGCATCTCTAACAATTAGCCAATCACTACATCTGCTAAACTGGGTCATCAGGGATCTGATGAGCAGCTTACAATATGTCTGTGCTTTTTAAAGACTGATGTAAATGTAGGAAACATGCCAGCAAGCAAGGATGCATTTTCTGGCTGGGTATGTACTGATTTCCATAGCAGCTAAATAGATCAAGCGGCTCAGCCAGTTCGTACCGGTGTTAGACAAACAGCACACAGCACCACGATGACATCTTCAGAGCTGCAAGGGACTCTCATTTTGCACCAAAGCAAGTCCCGTGTCCTTAGCATGAAGCTGGCTCTCGCTTACTCCAAGTGAGAATTTACACTGGGAAGTCATCATTCCTCTACAGGGCTATGTTTCCTGGGCTGTGTTGCTAGGTTGATTTGAATAGGTATGATGCTTTTCAAAAAAATGCATAATTTGTGGTTTTTTTTTTCCTCCCCAGTTTTAATATTATCAACAACTATAAAAATTACATATGGTCTAGTTGTTATTTTGATTCTGAAATCATTAGAGGTTCAAGTGAGGAGGGCATAAATGCATGCACAGGAAAGCTCAGTATTCCAAAATGGCAAGCAGAAGCAAAGATGATGACAAAGAGGTGACTGCATAAATTGTTTTGTCTCAGAAACCTGGCAGTTTTACATAGGTCTGATCTCCAGAGCAAGAAGATCTGGTGGTGGATCAGCTATGCAGGAGAGCAACTAACTCAGCGCCAAGCCGGTGCGTTCTCTGGAAGGGAAACATGTTGAGCATGCAAATGCTGGAGATCAGGAACGAGATGCATTAAGCAGAAATGGAACCAGCATTTCTGGGGGATGTGGAGTAGCTGCAGAAGCAAATGAGAGCGTGTTGGATTAGCATAATAAGGACATCACAGGAAAGAATTTGAATGCGTTGGTAAAGCCATAGGAGCCACTGCCTGCCTGAACCCAGTCGTATTAGTTAGTGCTACTGATTCCTCGTGTTCATTAGGATTAATGTTCCTAAAACACATTAGCTCAAATGAAATTACCAAAAATACACTTGGACTCCAAGGAAACTAAATTCCCTCTGGCAAAAGGCCTAAGAAGCCTAAAGCTAGCAAAAGCAGCAGGTTACGTGTAGCTGAGAAGACAGCCCCATCACACTCACTGCTTCTGCCACAGAAATACCTCGGGCAGACAATGGAACCTCTGCCATTGCACACGCCAGTTTTCATGGATAAAACTCATAGCTTCAAGAAAATTTAAGCAAGAAAAAATACTAAAGATAGCAGTTAATAAAATGGAACCTCTGAAATAACTCCTGATCATGTCCTTTCCCCTCAAAGCACTGGAGATCTCCCTTTTCAATTTTCTTCTGCAACACGTATGCCATTTGCAAGGCAATTTACTTACAAGCTACAGAGCTTGGCTGCATCTGCCTTTACAGCCCTAAATGCTCCCCAAGCAAGCTCTGTAGTCCTAAAACTCATCTATTAACAGCTAGGCACTGTGCATGCTCTGAACTATGGATATGAGATACCTGCATCTTCACTGCATCATCTACAAGTAGCTATTAAATATTAAGGGTTTGTCTAGACTGGAAAACCAGCACAGTTTTAAAACACAATTACAAATACACGGCATAAAAGGTTAGGTCAGAATTAAAAATAATTGTGTCTTAAGTACCACTTATTTTCGGAGCCTCAATAAACTCTGCTTTATGGAAAGACATGAAAAATGGAGGCAGAGCAAGGATACTATGTTGGTTTGCTAAAGCAGCATATTGCAAGACCTTTGTTTGACAGATGTTTTGTTTTGTTGAGCTTTCTTACAGCCATTCAGCGGAACGGTAGCAGTAGCAAACTCCAGAAACCTACAGATCAAAACAGGACTCATGAAATCAGAAGCCTGGATCTTCCTCAACCAGGAACCAAGCTCTCCGAGCACTCAATCCACGCAGTCACGGCTGTCAAATGAGACAAAGACTCTTGGTGGAATTGCTGGAGAGTAGACTCTTGATCCTGAAGTTAGATCTGTGTAGGCAGAGTCTTCCTGAAGTTGGAAGTACAAATCCTGCCCACACAACTTCAGCTGCCGGTCAAAGACCTGGAGTCAATTCAGGCAAAACTCAGATTGCCTAAAGTCTGTCTCTGAAATTATTACAAAGGAAAAATGTACGGCAGCGATGAACACCCATCTGAAGCTTGAAAAATCCTCTGTCAACAGACTATGCTCCCAGAACAGAGGTTTTATGCACAATGTCAGCTAACGAGCTGGCTCCCTGGAAGGCAGCTTTAACAGAACAATAACTCACAAAAATATATTAGTGATTAAGTTGCAAAATAAAGCTGGCAGCAGTCTGGATATACCGGCAGCACGTAGAAGACAACTTCAACTTTCATTTTCACCCCAACCCCTCGCTTTACACGCATTTCAAAACAGCTTTTAATTATGCTATCTTGAGAAAACTCCAGTACACGTGAGTGGAATGAGGCAAGTCCAAAAGGAGCTTCTAAAATCAGACAGGCTCCAGTGCCTTAGTTATTACCAGAGGCACAGTATAAAGGGGGAAAAGAAAGCATACACAGATTTTCCAGAAAAAAAAACTATATCTGTGTGTTGGGCCTGGGCCTCCTTTCAAGGAGAACTCCAAATGCTTGGCACTGCTTCAGGAAGAAAATAAGTGTACTTTTGGGCTAAGCCATTTGGCAAAGAAGGTGATCGCAGCACAGCATTCTTTTGGGACCACTTGTACACGCACTGATCTCAGTAACGCTACGTGTCCATCAAAACACTGTTTGCCCGTTACATGAAAAACAAAAAGGTGTCCAGATGCAGGATTTCAACATCAAAGAAGAGAAGGAGTTGTCTCTTGGTAGTTTAGACATTACATGACAGCCACGCTGCCTTTCTATATTCCTCTGGGGACAGTGGGAAAAGGGGGAAGAAAAGGAAGAGTGGAAGCAGTTTTCCCTCGCTACAGGTTCTTCTAGATCTACCAGCTAGCTCCAGAACCTCAGTCAGACAACAGCTTTGCCCATTTTGTCTCTCATATTCCCACTTGGTTTTTCACTTAACAGGCAGCAGCAGTTCAATTAGCTGATCCTTAAGGGGACAACAGGGAGATCCAAAAAAGAAAGACTCGACTCTTCTAAAAAATACAGCCACTTAAGCCTGAGCATTTCTCCAGATATATGCTAAGCCTACAAAAAATAAGGTTAATTCCTTAATTAAAGAACTATCTTCCTAAGAATAAATATTATTAAAAGTCACCAGATGGTAGTATCGGGGATGCTCTCGTCAAGTACTTTTAATTGAATGAATCACAAACTGGCAATTTCCCCCATAGTCTAAGTACAGCTACACCACTGCCTCAGCCCCACCAGCGAGCGGCAGCTGCCGCGCAGTCAGTGGTGCCGTGCACATTCCCAGTCTGTCCCAGTACACGCCTGCTGGACAAACCACTTTCACTGAGGTAACATGTTTTACCTCTCCTGAGGTGAAGGGAGCACTGGATCAGCTATCGCAGAGCATTTTGGTATGTGGCTGTACTCACCCAGCTGAGTGCTTGCTCCCTAACGGAGCAGGATTCTGTATGGATTTTCCTCCCCATCTCACCTCCCTGCTTATCAAATTGCTTCCACATGACAAACTAAAATAGAAAAAGGCACTTGGTCCAAGTTAAAGAGTGTCTACACAATAAATTATGCTACTATTGACTTAAATTTATCCCCACCTTAGAGTGCTGTGGCTTCCCAGCTACACAAACAAGAGCAGGATTTGGGGGAAAGGTTTCTTGGGCAGCATTCTGCTCCTCTGACACAGGAGCAAAGGCATTCCCTGTCCAACTTCATTCACCCAGAATAGCAGAGCAGCTGCCCACACACCATAACCGTGCAAGCAAGAGGCAAAACATGTCAAAAATATTAAACTAAACTCTTAACTGAATGGAAGTAAAAGAGAAATAAACAGGCAGTAGAGCCTACGTGAGATGGCTGGGTCTGGGATCGCATTACTGGCAGGAACTGAGGAACTGGAAAACACTGTACAGGCAGGACCTTTAGCTGCCGCAACAGCAGGTCCCCACATAAATCTCGGGAAATCGTTTACAAACAGTTCCAGTGTGGCAGCACACAGAATATGACACCTTCAGCATAAATCTGCAGAGACAATTTTGTGAGAGAAGAATTACATCTGCCCATTAATTCCTGCAGGCCTCATTACAAAATCCTGCTCGCCTGCTAAGCTTCAGATGATGAATCTTCCTTTTTCCCCCTGTTACCATTTAAAAAAAAAATAATAATAATCCCAGACTCGGGAAGCTCCAGAGAGATTCAAGAGCAAAATCCCCGAAGTGCTGCAGTTACAAGTTCAGCGCATTTGCTGAGTGCACAGAAAGGCTCCAGAAATAGCAAGCAAAGCCGAGGTTTGGCAGGAGTGATGCAGCTTACCCTGAAAGAGGAAAGTCAGACACACTAAATGAATGGTGACAGCAGCAGGTCATGCTGTAATGTAGGGAGTGACCCCAGGGACTACTCTTGTTGGGGCAGAGGTGCTGGTTATTGCTGTGTCCCTCCCTCCAGTGGTTTTAGTGGAGAAGTAGAAGGCTGTGGTGGAGAACAGAAGAGGTATGTTGAAGCTCTGCCAGCTCTTAGGCAAGAAGTAGTCTTCACATCACTTTCTGCCTCAGACTAAGGCAAAAATAGAGGCAGCAAACACCTAGATTTTATTTGGTTGAGTTTTTTTTTGAAACCTATTTCTGAGAAAGCATGAGCAGTCAAAATTCTGGAAATCTCACACAGAGTCCCAAGATGTGGGCACCGAGGTCTGCGATGGGCACGTAAGCCAACTGCTGCTCACGCTTCTTCCCAAGAGGACAGAGCAAAGCCTGACACAGCTCAGTCCAAAGCCCTTCCCCGCAGGCTAGCTTCGACCCCCAGCAAGTTCCAAACCAAGCCACAACAGCTGAAATTCCTGGACAACCACCACCAACAGCTTTTGCCAGTTGCACCATCTGCCTGATGGAGATACCTGCTCTTTTCAGCAGCTTTCTGTGAACTCTACAAAAAAAAAAAATTCATGCATGTTCATTCATACCGACTTGCCACTATCTGGATCTTCTGTCCCCAAACCAGGAAGCCATACAGATGGTTTCCTGGCTCCCATGAAGACTCTCATCTCTTGCTTTCTGTCACTATCAAGAAATCTCCACCACAGACTTGGCTCATGTTCTCTGCACTTACTCTGCAGCCGAGCTACTCTGACTTCATAGTAACAGGACTATCAACACAAAAATTAACTGCAACTCCTGTGCATTATCAGCTTGGATATCAGCAGCACTCAAACTCCAGCCTCTATGGCTTTACAGGTCTCCTAGCATGAATTTAAAAGAACCACTTATCTCAGGCTAGAGATTTGTGCGTAGGCCAGAGTTAAAGTAGGGCAACACTTGAGCCACATCTCCAGCTCACATAGTAATGAAGCAAAAGCTGCAACTTCAAGCTCTGTGAAGGGGCACAGCAGGGACACCTCTGCAACTGCTCTGAATTAGATAGCTTCTGAGAAACCTGTGTGAATCTTGAAAATCTAACACAGCCCAACGGTCTGCGACTGAATTGCTCCATCAGACAGGTCAAGCTGCAGTATCCTCTCTCACGTACGTTACTGGGTCCTCAGTGCAGTGGCAGGAACGAGACCCTGTTCTCCATCAGAGGAACATGGTAGATGTGCAAATCCTGCAGGAAGCAAGCTTCAGAATGGCAGATGGCCAAAGGTATCTCTGGGCAAAATGAAGAGAAATCATCACCGCCACCCAACTGCCCCAGATTGTCTGCAGCAGAACAAGAAAATAGGTAACTGTCAGCAAGATGAAAACAAAGCAAATGATGGCCAGGCAAAAAACCACCCCATGCTTTCTGCACATTCTGTTCCTGACTTACCTGCTTTACAGTTATGGGACAGATGTAACAACAGTCCCTAGAAATCCAGCTGTCACTTTTTGGTAGTTCACTGGCTGCCCACACAGATCTAATTATCTCGTCTAATCCACATGCCTAAAACCTTACAGGGCCATGCCTGCTCCTCAGGTTTGCCCCACCACAGGTCTGGGGAGTGGAAGCAAGAGCAACGCTAGATGTTTTTTGGAGCCACCAAGGTCAAAGTATAGGGACAAGAAGAAGGGAAACACCTGCTCTAGAGCTAGAGAAAACGGGATGCTTAAGTCCCTAGAAAAATAATTAAATGAACTAATGAGCCATAGTTGGCAAAGGAGCCACAGGTCAAGGAATATACAATTCCTCAGTGGGAGAAGAGGTGAAGAAGGGGAGAAGCTCTCCCATGTCAGGGCAGAGAGGGATCAAGTTAGCAGCTTGCCAACAGAACCGTGGCAAGGAGGGTAGAGAGGAGGTGACATACCCAGAGAAGAGGCCATTCACGCTGGAGTTTCAGGGCTGGAATAAGCAGCAGAAGATGAGCAAACAGGAATGTCTGTGGTGGATCCAAACAGGAGATGGGGTGGGATGGCAATGCCACAGGGCTTGTTTTGTTATTGGGTTGGTTTGTTTTGAAAGGAAGTTAATAGAAAAACCCCCAGTGGCTTAAAATGCTCCAAGCATACAGCATACCACTCCTCCTAGGTTATGACAACAATTCCCAGCCCATCATGAGAAGGGCTTCTTGGGATCCAGCAGCCCTCGGACTCTTCACCCCCAGCTGGGGGGCAGAGGGGGTTCCCGTATCAGCAGCTCGGCAGCACGGAGCTCCCCGCGCTGGCACCGGCCGCCTGCCCAATTCAGACCTGTAATCTCCCTCGACTTTGATTTAATGCAGCAATTACTGGTAATGTGGTTTGAAGGAGATAAATGCCCAGTACAGGGCTGGCTGGCACTGACGCTCATTCCGCTCATGATGCGAGAACAGTTTTAATTAAAATCCCCTTTATGATAAAGGAGCTGCTTGACTGGATGTTTCTGTGCAGCCCTGATACGGAGCCTCCTCCAAAGCGGATTAGAAATCAAAGTTTCCCCCTTCTCGCTACTGGCGACACACAAAAATAGGGAACACAGCCACCATGTCACCCCTCTGTGACTTCCTTAACCCTAGAACTGCTGGGAAATTGCCCACATTTGCTTAAAAGCAATCCCCACCTCTTGTCATGGCTCCAAGTGGTTTCCAAAAACTAAGTACCAGGGCTGCTTTAATTAAAATAAACACATCCAGAGAGCTCATCCTCTGCGATCCCAAACCAGTTTCCCCTCTGTCTCGTTTAAAAGGGAATCAGCTGGGCGACTACTATGGCAGACCTGTCCCTACAGCCTGCATTCTGGCAAGGAGGGAAATCAGATCTGCAGTGCTCTGGCAAGACGTTAGGAAGTTGGGATCTGGCTGAAAGGCTGGAAAAGCAGAAGCCTCTGCTGGGTGAGGCAGAGCAGCAAGGACAGGGAAGAGGGAAGGAGAGCCCTGCAAGATAAAGACATAAAATTTGGCAGAGTGGTCAGGATCCCAGCACAGACATGTTCCAGAAATGATCTGTCAGCTCTTGATCGAGTTACAGCGAATGTAGGTGCAATTTTGGGTTGGTTTTCTTCTTTATAGTATAGGAAATACCAGAGATGAATACATTAAGCACAGCTAGTTTCTATTATTGCAACTGCCAGGAGCAGATTGTCACAGTGAGAAATTGGCCTTGTGCATTACACAGAAAAGGCAGCACTGGGTTTAGAGGCCTGCAGACAGTGCAATGTGAAGATAAAGAGCCTCAAGTCTGAATGCGCATTATTCCTCTCCTTAAGCCACCAAACACACGTAAATATAAAAAGGCTGATTTAAGCAGCTGAATTTCTCTGTGAGCTTCAGAATATATCTGTGGACCATGGGACTGTCCAAGCCTTTTCCTGGGACCCACCCCACCCGACTCCCTTCCAGAGTCTTTGTCTCATCACCCTAGGAATGTTCCATATTCACTGAAATTACATTCTCCCCCGAAGCTAGTTAACGGGATTCTGTTACAAAAATCCTTTTTCTCCCAAATTTCTTTCTTATTTTACAGTTCTCATGTTCCACACTTCTCACCCCCTTCAGACAGCACATCAAACAACAGATTAAAAAAAAGCTCACAACACATATATCCTGAACATCCTGAACAGAACCAGGAGGGATTCGATACAACAGAGTGTAGTGTGACTAAGTGACTCCACCAGAGTTAGAAGCAGTAGACACCAGACCACCAAAGGCTGATGTGGCACTGCTATAATGGTAAAACCAGCCTTCAGAAGCACCTTGCTCCTCAACAGGATGAGCAAAGGGTGAAAACACTGGGTCAGAGATGGCACCGTGAAGATTTAATGTGGTTTTGCTGGTCCACAAGGGGGGAAAAAAAAAAAGAAACCAAAAAAGGCCTGGTATAATTAACAAGATTAAAGGGGGATTTAGGATCAGCACAGAAAAGCAATGGGCCAGATTGATCCTTACAGGATTAAAGCTGGAATCCTACTAAGAGTCCAGTGGTTGAGAGATCAACGCAACGTAATGGGATTAAATCAACATCAGCTTTTGTTTTTACACAGCCGATTCCCCAGTGCCTGTGAGTTCACTGCTTTGGATAAGCAGTGGAAAAGTTGTCTGGTACCTACAAGCAACCAGCGTGCAGGTTAGCCAGGGACTTCCCCCTTCAGGCCTCTCATGGCAGAAAAGTAATAGGTACCTGCTGCCTTCAGAAACAAAGGACAATAAAAAAAGGATTTTTTTGAGTGGTTTATAACAAACCGTCCAAACAGCCAAGAAAGCTGAGGGTTTACCAAGTCCATGTTCCACCCAGCTCTAAATTCACTGGTATCAAGTGTGTTGGGATCACCCCAGGACTGATGGATGGGAAAGCCAGGAGGACAGTCCCAGCTGGATTCAGACATGCTGCCGACAGGCAATTTGATTTTGGAGTTGTCTCTTGCCGCCAAGGAACAAAGGACGCAATATACTCTGTGGAACGTATCAGCAAACACATTTAAGACAAATTGTCCCGTGTCCCCGTTGCACGACAATATCCAAGAATTACAAAAGTGAGAAAAGCCTCTTTCAGCATGTATCATTTGCATTACAGCTGGTGCAACACATGCAGGCCAGCTGCACCTCTACTCCCCTGCCCCCAAGTTTCCAAAGCTCACTGGTAATTTGAGTTGGTAGCAGGAG